>NC_060271.1:10523531-10695531 GCF_021613505.1 Equus quagga | reverse complement strand
GGGGGGGGGGGGGGGGGGGGGGGGGGGGCGGGGGGGGGGAGGGGGGCTGGGGCCGCCGGGGCGGGGGGAGGGGAGGACCCGGCGCGGGGGGCGGGAGGCCGGGGCCGCGCCGGGCCGCGCCGGGCCGGGCCGGGCCGCAGGGAGTCGGGGCGAGCTCCGCGCCCGGGCGCGGCGAGGCGGGGTCTGATGGGCATGGCAGGCGCTCGCTCCTCGCTCAATCGCTCGCTCGCTCCCTCACACACGCGCGGAGGGAGGCGAAGCCCGCAGCAGCCACTTCCCAACTTTCCAAACTTCCCAGCGCAACTTTTTCCTCTCCTCCCCTGCCCGCGCCTCCTCCTCCACCAGCCCTCCCCCTTCCCCTCACCAGCTCCCCGCCGGCCCGGAGCTTCCGCGCGCGGCCGCCAGAGGGCGCCCAGGCCGAGGCCCCGCTCGGCCAACCTCTGTCCGCTCTGCGGTGGACGCGGACTGGCAGGGCAGCGACAAATTTGGGGACAGGGACCAACCTCGCCCAATGCATCTGATGTGCAGGTCCTGGCGGGAGTGAACAGCGAGAGGGTCAGGAGAGGGCAGGCACTCCCAGACTGGCTGGGAAGACAGCACCCAAAAGAATCCAGGGAAGCTGGTATTTACAACTTTGTATCACGCACTGTTCTGACACTGGCGTGTGCTTAGTAGGTGTCCTGCCAACACTAGTTGAATTAAAACAAAACAACAAAATTATCTTCTTCAAAATTCCTTGGAACTTTCCATTTAAACAGTCCTCTCCCATCAAGCTCCTTGGACCCACACAGGACCCCTGGGAGGGGCCCTGGCAGGGTGAGGATTTATAGTCGTCCCTTGGACCATGAGAATTGAAAGAGTCCTTGAAATCAGCCTCCTTATGTTCCTGAGAGGCAAACGAAACTTAGAGAAGGCCGAGGGGCAAGGCCCACACTTCTGGATCGTTTCCAGCAAATGGGGAAACTGAGTCGCAAGCACCACTGCTTAGTTCAGTTAAAGGGGAGTTCACTGACTCTTCCTATCCTGACCACGGAGACTGAACTGTGAATTGGGTGGACTTGTCAGGAGTCCACAGCCTGGAGAGGAAGATAGACAGGGACAGACATGCAAGGAGGTGACTCAAACACAGGTGGGTGCCGGGAGAGACAGGAGCACCAAGCCACGGGAACAGAGAAGAGAGGCTCCTAACCACCAGGAGGCTCAGGGAAGACTCCTGGGAGTGGTCTTGAAGGGTCAGTCACTGGTTGCAGAGTGGAAGAGGTGCACAATTCTTCCAGACGGGGGAAGAGCATGTGCCGAGGCGCAGAGGTGGGAGAGCACAGGGGCCTGCAAGTGGTTAGGCGTGCCTCGAACAGAACGGAACACCATGGTAGGAGCGGAGGGTGTGTCTCCTGGCCAGGCTGGAGAGCTTGAACTTTTCTGTACTAGGTGATGGGGAGTCGTTGCCAAATTTGAAGTCGAGCGTGGCTGGAGCAGATTTGTGCTTTTAGGAGGCAGGGATTGGAGGGGGCAGGTTGGAGGAAGGGAGACCAGTGGGGAGTGTGACTGCCAGCCCAGTGCTCTTCCCACCCCCCCCCCCCCCTCCCTACCTCCAGGAACGAGACTGGGCAGCTGGAGGGTGGCCACCAGAGAAGGTTGGAGAGGAAGACCAGCAGGGCAGGAGGGGCAGAAAGGCTTCCAGGCACAAGATCCAGGTTTTGAGGAGAAACACAGAAAGGAGGCAAGTTGAACCTGGCAAGCTGAACCACAGGAGGTTGCCATTTTTGTAAATCAAAAGCGAATAGATGTTGGCAATTTCATATGGTCCAACCTACTAGGTATCCAGAGCAACTTCAGTCTCTTTGCCATGCACACATCTGGTGACAGATGCAGACTGGGCCAGGGTGCCCAGACAGTGTGAGAGAACAGTGGGCTCCATGTTTCCCACACACAGAGCTCTGAGAGCTGCTGCTGTGACAAAAGAGAAGTCCTTCAAAGAGATTTGACTACCACGGCTCCAAAACGCCCCACAGAGCCACCACTCCACTCGGTAAGGAGGAGGCGAGACAGCGGGAAGTTAGAAGAGGACTAATTCCCCCGAGAGGAATTGGAAGAGACGAGGCAGACAGTAGACAAGAAAGGACCTGATCAAGTTAAAAATTGATCCGTATAATTAAAGTGATGGTACACGTCAATATATGTGTGTGATTTTTTAAATGTTCCAGGTTGTTTTCCCTAAAATTGTGAAAGTTTTGTTGGCTAATTGTCATGAGTACCCACTATGATTTTCTCCTCCACGGCCCTATCCTATGGTTGTGTGACCAAAGCCAAAATAACCTCTCTGTGCCTCTCTTTCTTCATCCAGCTTCCCGTCCTCCCTATTTTTCTGAGTCAATGTGAGCAATAATGCTTTAGGATCTCCACTGGTACTGTTACTGATATTGTTAATGAGATGCAAGAACAAACAGGTTTTTCCACCCAAGAGAATTGAAAACAAATGTCCACACAAAATCTTATTGATAGCAGCATTATTCAAAGTGGCTAAGAGGAAAAAAAAACAACCCAAATGTTCATCAACTGATGCATATATAAAATGTGGTTTATATTATGATGGAATATTACTTAGCCATAAAAAAGGAATGGAGTACCTATACATGCTACCATATGGATCAATCTTGAAAACATTATGCTAAATAAGAGAAGTCAGTCACAAGAGGACACATATAACATGCTTCCATTTATATGAAATGTCCAGAATCAGCAAATATATAGAGGCAGAGAGTAGATTAGTGTTTCTTTACGGCTAGGAGGAATGGGGAGGTTGGGGGACCATAGCTGAAGGACACCGGGTTTCTTTGGGGAGTAATGAAAATATTCTAAAGTTGTGGTGATGGTTGCACAACTCTGTAAATATATTAAAAACCATCAAATTGTACACTTTAAATGGGTGAATTGTATGGGATGCAAATTCTATTTTCATAAAGCTATTACCAAAAAAAACAACAAAGTTGGGACCTCAGGAGGGAGCCCTCCCCAAGAACAAGGGTCCTCGTGTTCTTGAACAGTTTTTCCACGCTCCTTGTGGTGAGGGAAGCCCTGGATGACGGCTCTGAAGTCCTAGAGATTCATTGTGCTTCTGCCGACGTCTCAGTGGGTGGCTTTGGGTAGATCCATGTCCCTATCGTCAGTGAGGACAAGCTGGTGGAGCAGACAACCTTTAAAGCTCTTCTGTATCCAACACTAGAGTTCCCAGTTCCGGGGCCACCGCCTGCCCAGGGGCCTTCAGGCAGGACGGGAAGGGGCACAGGGCTCAGACAGCAGCGGCCAACTCAGGCGCCTGCCTCCCCTCCCGGGGTGCATCCGGCCTGCTTTCCTTTTATTGGATTTTAATGAAGTTGTTCAATCAGATGGGTACCAGGAATCTGTAGGCCGGAACAGCCCGGGCAGGACAGAGGCCTTGTAGCGTAACTAAACCAACAAAGCTTGCCTCTTGAGCGGATCCGGGAGCCCCGGGTCCTGCCAAACGGCATCTCTGGGGGAGGGAGGTGAGGGGCTCGCCTGCTCTGCCGCCCCAAAGGAGAAGCTTCGCTCTGGGCCTGAGGGCTGCCCTCTTGGCTAGCCATTGCCTGGGCGATTGCCACACTGGTGTTTTCAAGTGGACCTGGCCTGGCCCGACTTCCAGCCCCAATTCCTATCCCAGTGTGCCCGACGGCTCCGTCCTCTCCTTCCCAGCCTTAGCCTGTTGGAAGCTAATCCTTGGCGATTGAAGGACAGATTGCCTTGGGGGCTGGGAGAGGAGGGAAGAAGATTCTAGGACCACGCAGAGGTCAGCAGTGCTTAAGACAGTCTAGAGTGATGGAAAAAAACAGAAAAAAGGGCAGACGCTGAGATGATTCAGCAAAGGGCATTCCCTCACGGCATGGGGAAATAAACACACGATCATTGAAGCACAATAAAGGATTAGAATTGCCATACAAGCTGGCATTCATTAAAAACAAAAAACTCTACTGTGGTCCAGCCCAGCGAGGGAGTGGAGGGCACAAAGAAATCAGCCGAGGATTTTATTTTGTTTTGTTTTTTGGTGAGGACGATTGGCCCTGAGCTAACATCTGCGCCAATCTTCTTCTTTTTGCCTTAGGAAGATTATCCCTGAACTAACATCTGTGCCAGTCTTCCTCTCTTTTGTATGTGGGACACCACTGCAGCATGGCTTGATGAGTGTTGCATAGGTCCATGTCTGGGATCCAAACCCAAGAACACTAGGCTGCCAAAGCAGTATGCACAAATTTAACCACTACACCCCTGGGTCAGCCCCCAGCCTGGGGTTTTGTCCTCAGGGAGCTTGCAGACCAGTGAGGGAGAAGAGATGCAAACAAATAGGGTGCTTTAGAAACAAATAGAGGGAGGACAAGGAGGAGCAACGTTTGGAGAGAAGAAAGTCAGACTTGGGAGAGAGGAGATCAACAAAGTTCTTTGCCCAAGAGGTGATGTTTGAGTTGATCTCTAAGGATAAGCAGGATTTGGACAGGGAGGATGAGGAAAGGAAGGTCATTTCAGACAGTGGGGGCGAGCATGTGCAAAGGCGTGGAAGTGTGTTTGGCTTCGGGGGCGGGAGATTGTAAACCATGACGGGGGAGAGCTAGAATGTGAAGGCGGTGCAGGGAGCGAGGCCAGACTGCCTGTGGCTTGTGAACACACACGTGCACACACACACAAACACATGCATGCAATCACTGGAGGCACCTTCGCACCACATATGGCACGTCCTGAGCTGTCTCTCCCAATGTGATTAGGACAGTGGCATGATTGCCACGTAGCAGACTTCGACCTTTCCCTTTAGCCCCGGCTGTGCCAGGCTCTATTCCTCTCTCTGGGATTCGATAGAAGGATGGAAAGGGAAAGAAGAAATGTGATGCTTGAAACGAAATCCCCATCGAGCTGACCACTAAATAGCACTTAGACCCCGAGTGTACACACAGCTGCTTTATGTAATGAAGGCTGCGGACCATGATCCTGGATATGAAATAACAAACCACATATAACGCTTTACACTGCTGTGCAATTAGCACGGATCTGTGCGTGAGCGAGCCAACCAGGGCAAGGGAAGGGGGGCTCGGGCCTCTGCACAGCGAGCCGTGGAGGAAAGAGCACGTGCTGTGGGGCCAGGGAGACGGGAGTTGGAATCCTTGCTCCCCGGCTTTGTAGCCCTAAGATCTTGGGCAACTTATTTAAACTCCGTGAGCTTTCAATTTCGTGTCTGTCAATAGGAGTAAAAGTATATGCCTTGTAGCAAATGCTTTTGCCCTTCATGTCCCCAGCGGGACATTTGGCAATATCTAAAGACATTTTTGTTATCTGGAAAGGTTCTACTGGCATGTAGAGGGTAAAGGTGTGGGTGCTCTTAAACATCCTACAAGGCATAGGACAGTTCCCACAATTCAGAATTGTCCCACCCCGATACCAGTTGTACTGAGCTTGAAAAATCCTGGCTTATAGAATTGTCATTTCAAGGATATAATCATTACTGACTTTTATTGAGCACTTACTGTGTACTGTTCTATCACTTTATTCAAATGTGTTACCTCTTACCTGTTCGTGGTAAATCAATGAGAAAGGTACTATTTATTATCCTCATTTTATACATGAGGAAACCGAGGCCCCAAAACTTGCCCAGAGTCACACAGCCAGTTAGTGGTGGAGCCAGGGTTTGAACCAAGACCACGTGCCCCATGCTAGATGGAGCTCGTGCACGGCAGGTGTCTGCTTCAGTGCCTGGCACGCGGCAGTGACGGTGGCTTCTGTAGACGGTGGGAGGAGTCATTCACTCATTGACGCAACACGGATGTATTGAGAGTCCGATCAATGCCTGGTGCTGATGGATTGGTGAACAAGGTAGGTAACAGGGTCTTTGCTCACACAGACCTTGCTTTCTAGTTAATGAAGAGAAGTAATAAAGAAGTGACCAATACCGATGGACGTAATGGAAGTGATAGAGAGTGTCTGGTGAAAGACGAGAAGGAGTTGCCAGGAGAAGGACTGAACAGTCCCAGCAGAGGGGTCAGCCTAGGCAAAGCCCCGAGGGAGCTGGTGTGAGCACCTTGGCGTGTTCAGAAAACAGAGGGAAGTCCATCAAAGCCGCATGGACTCATGGGGCATACGGGAGAAAATTCGATGAGATCCCATTAGAGAGCTGTGAGGGGCAGGTGAAGTAAGATTTTGAAGGTCAAAGCAAGGGGTTGGACAACAAAAAATCATACAACCCGATCGAAAAATGGGCAGGGGACATGAACGGACATTTCTCCAAAGAAGATATACAGATGGCCAATAGGTACATGAAAAGATGCTCATCATCGCTGATCATCAGGGAAATGCAAATCAAAACTAGACTAAGATATCACCTTACACCCATTAGAATGACAAAAGTATCTAAAACTAATAGTAACAAATGTTGGAGAGGTTGTGGAGAAAAAGGAACCCTCATACACTGCTGGTGGGAATGCAAACTAGTGCAGCCACTATGGAAAACAGTATGGAGATTCCTCAAAAAATTAAAAATAGAACTACCATACCATCCAGCCATCCCACTACTGGGTATTTATCCAAAGAGCTTGAAGTCAGCAATCCCAAAAGTCCTGTGCACCCCAATGTTCATTGCAGCATTATTTACAATAGCCAAGACGTGGAAGCAACCTAAGTGCCCATCAACAGATGCATGGATAAAGAAGATGTGGTACATATATACAATGGAATACTACTCAGCTGTAAAACAGAACAAAATCATTCCATTTGCAATAACATGGATGGATCTTGAGGGAATTATGTTAAGTGAAATAAGCCAGCTAGAGAAGGATAATCTGTGTATGACTCCACTCATATGAGGGATTTAAAAATGTGGACTAAGAGAACAGTTTAGTGGCTACCAGGGGAAAGGTGGGGTGGGGGGTGGGCACAAAGGGTGAAGTGGTGCACCTACAACACAAATGACAAACATTAATGTACAACTGAAATTTCAGAAGATTGTAACCTATCATTAACTCAATAAAAAATTTAAAAAAAAACAGCAAGGGGTTGGAATTTCAGCTTTAATGAGAAGCTGTAGGAGGGTTTTAGAAGAGAAACAAGATCTGATTGATACTTTTAAAAGATGGCTCCGACTTCAGTGTGGAGGTCTGTGAGGTGGCAGGTGAGGAATTCCAGGATCCCAGTGCGGGCAGTAGGGCTGTAGTCGGGGTGAGGATGGCGGTGGCTCTGTCCAGGGTGGTTGTGATGAAACTGGAGAAAGTGAGCAGATTTGGTTCATACGGAGTGAGAGCCTGTAATGAGCATTTTGTGGCAGATATGATGTCAGGGGAGGGGGAGAGAGAAGTCAGGCATAATGCTGAGATTTCCATCTCGAGCAGCTGGCTCCCTTCGCAGGGCTGCGGAGGTTGAGAAAGCAGCAGTTTTGAGGGAGTGGCAGGGAGGCGCCGAGAGTCCAGTGATAGGTCATGTTACGTGAGCTGCCCACTAGGGTGCAAGTGGAGGCACCACGGGAACAGCTTACAAACGAGCCTGGGGCTCAGGGCAGCCGTCAGGGCTGGAAGAATACATTTAGGCTCCATCGCACAGAGTTGATATTCAAAGCCAAGGGCCTATCTGAAAGAGAGAGAGAATAGAGGAAGGCTTAGGTATAAGCCCAGGGGACCTCATCATTTCAAGTTGAGAGAGAAGCATCCATCAAAAGTGACAGAAGTAGGAGAAAAACCAGGGGAGAGAAGGGTCAAGATATCCAATAAAATAATTCAGGGAAGTGACCATCAGATGTGACCACAGGAAGTTTGACAGGAGCCGTTCCAGTGGGCTGTTGGGGATGGAAGGCCATGCAAGGGGTTGAGAATAGAGAGGGAGAAGAGGAAGTAGAAACAGCCAGTTAGGGCAACTCTTCCTCAAAGTTTCATTGGCAAAGTGAAAGAAATTGGGTCAATGGAGAGACTTTTTGAACCATGGGTCATACAGCGTGTTTGTATGCTGGTGTGAGGGATCCAGCAGAGAGGAAGGAACTGACCATCCGGGAGAGAGGGGTTCGCTGGAGAAGTCCTTGAGAAGTCCTGGGGAAAGCAGAGGCTTGAGATCCAGAGACAGTGGAGGGGACCAAGCCTCATTAGGACATTTCATCTGTTGTTACGGGAGGGAAGGCAGCAAGTATGTGAACAACGTAGGCCATTGATAAAGCTCTTCTGAAATAATTATTTCTACCTTCTCAGAGAGAAACATCAGCGCCCTGACCTGGGCCACTGGTCAACCCCTAGTCTTGACCACTGATCCAGACTGAACCTATATCCCGGACCACTGATCCAGACTGTGCTCTGCCCTATCTAATCTCTTCCACCCGTCTCCCTTTGTTCACAAGGGAGACCCCTGGGAAGACCATGGATGACTCAATATAACTTATCTCTACGCTCAGAAGAAAACCTGAGGCCAACGGAGGTTCAGCAGCACTAGGATCCGTCGACAGATGAGGGCTGCCTTCAAGACATGATCAAGAAGGGGAGTTCCCAGGACCTGTCAGAAGAAGGGTTGTTAAGAGTAGAGCCATTTGTGGAGAGTGTCTTAATATGAGAGAGCCAAGAACAGGACCTATCAAAATGGGCCATCAACATGGACCAAATGTTGGGATTCAATAGAGTGAGAGGCTCAGGCTGAGGTAAGATGAAGAAATGACTGAGATTGTCAATACGGACTCAAGCAGAGCTAAGTGAAGTGAGGTGGGATAAATGGGGCCATTGGTGGTTCAACTCAGTCTGGGAATGCTGAGTGCTCTTCAGCTTTTTCCTTTTACATGGGCCCTTGCAAGGCCAGTGTGATCTGTGCAACAGTTTTATACATTGATGTGGTGATTAAGAGTTTATAACCGTAAATACATGCTGTATAAGAGAAGGCTTCACAACTTCCTGCCTTAGTTCCCAGGCCTCGGTTTCCTCTCTGAGAAGTGATAATGACAGGAACGCATAGGTCACAGGCTTGTCGTGGGAATAAAAGTGAGACGATGGATGTGAAGGTACTTTGTGTATCATAAAGGGCCATGACTATTACTTCTGTGATCATCATTAGTGATATTATTAATAAGATGAGGCCTCAAAAGTATCTCCTTTCATAGCGTAAATACTTTCATGCTCTTCTAAAACGTTATGAAAGGGCATGAGTCATCTGAACGTGGATGCCTGGTGGAAGAAGTCATGGGGGGGTCTGTGGCGTGGTGGCACCTAGGGCCGCTGCGTTGAGCAATGGGTAGGTTGCTCCTTACACAAGGATGCTCTGTGAGGAGGTGAGTGGGCAGCGGGATCCTGCCAGCACGCCACCTTTTCAAGCTGTGTTTTCTGGCTTGTTTATTGTTTGATTCTACAAGGCACCGTCCAGGCTGGCACTGGCTCTGAGGCCACCCAAGGCACACGTCCTCAAATATTTCCGCTGCTTTGCCATTAAGTAAATCCAGTAATGGGGCATTTGTTGGCTTTTTGTCTTCAGCTATTGACCTTTTCTTGATGATTTTCCAATCTGGAATCTCCAGCCTGGTCTCTCCTCCATTTGAGTGCCCTGCGTTCCTCTCAGACTCATCTTACCAAATTCAAACTTCCATTTTTCTCACTTAAGAGTTTGGGCTGGGTTCCCTGTTTCTCGTGTTTTATGTTTGAGACCTCTTTTCATCAATCTTATCGGGATGCTGCTTACGAAATTTGGTGACCTGCAGCTCACTACCTTCTGAGGTAGCCAGCTAAAAGCTCTACTTTTAGGCAACTCTTAACATCTAGAAAATTCTATATACTGAGCCTGCATCTGCCTACCTGTACCTTATACCCACTGGTCACTGGTTGCCATCCCTGGATCCCATGGAGCAAGTCTCTGTTTTCTTCATGACAGCTATTCATAGATTCACAGGGGCAGGGTCACCGCGTGTCTTATTGTGCTTTCTTCCATTCCTTACATTAAAAGTTTTGCTTCTTTGCACTCCTCAGATCATCCTTTTTAAAATTCCTTGTGTTCAGAAATGGTACCAACATTCTAAAGCTTTTTCTTTTCTGTGTGTGTGAGGAAGATTGGCCCTAAGTTAACATCTGTGTCAATCTTCCTCTTTTGCTTGAGGAAGATTGTCACTGAGCTAACATCCATGCCAATCTTCCTCTATTTTATGTGGGACGCCACCACAGCATGGCTTGATGAGCAGTGCTAGGTCCACACCCAGGATCTGAACCTGCAAACCCTGGACTGCCGAAGCAGAGTGCGTGAACTTAGCCACTATTCCACCAACTGGCCTCTCTACAGCTTTTTCATTCACTGATTCACTAACTCATTCATCCAACATCTATGTGCCCTAGGGACTGGAGGCTAAGAGAGATGAAGCAATTTGTTCAGGATTTTACAGCTGCTAAGCTTTTCTCTGACTTGATAATGTTCTTTCACTGCACTGTTGCTGCCTATATATAGAAATAGTGGGGGGCCGGCTCCATGGCGGAGTGGTTAAGTTCCTGCACTCTGCTTGGGTGGCCAGGGGCTCATCGGGTCCCATCCTGGGCACAGACCTACGTGCTGCTCATCAAGCCGTGTTGTGGAGGCATCCCACAGAAGAACCAGAATGACCCATGACTAGGATAAACAACTATGTACTGGGGCTTTGGAGAGGAAAAAAAAAAAAAGAGGAAAATTGGCAACATATGTTAGCTAGGGCCAATCTTCCTCACGAAAAAAAAAGAAACAGTGGCTTTGGAATCAGTCAGCTTCTAAAGGGGCAGAAGCTCCTTCAACTTCTACAAATTTTAGAATCAGTGTCAATTTCTGCAAAAAAGCCTTCTGAGATTTTGATTGAGATTGCTATGAATCTCTAGGTCAATCAGGGGAGAATTTACGTCTTAATTATACTGTGTTATGATCCATAAGCTTGGTTTATCTGTCTTTAGATTTTTTATAACTCCTCTCAGCAATATTTTGAGGTTTGCAGTGTATATACCTGCAGGTCTTTTGTAAAATTTTTCCTGAAGTATTTCATAATTTTCGATGCTTTTATACATAGCATTTAAAAATTTTCAGTTTATGACTGTTCATTGCAAGAACATAGAACACACCTGAATTTTGTATATTATTCTTGTTCCTGCAACCTTGCATTTTCTGTATCTATCGAGATGAGTATATGAATCTGTAATGATTTCCCTTCTCTCATTCTTGTTATTAGTAATTTGAGTCTTTCTTGTTTTTCCTGATCAGTCTAGTTTGACATTTATCAATTTTATTGATCTTCTCAAATAACCAGCTTTAGGTTTTATTGGTGTTCTCCATAGTTGCTCTGCTTTCTATCTCCTTGTTTTCTGTTCTTATTTTTGTGATTCCCTTTCTCTTCTGCTTCTTTTGGCTTTAGTTTTCCCCTTTTGTTCTCATTTACTAAGAGGTAAGCTCAGGTCATTGATTTTAAAACTTTTTTTTCCTAATATAAGCATACAATTAAATATATTTTTGCTTTCACAAATTTTGGCACGTTGTGTTTTCATTTTCATTCAATTAAATTTGTAACTTCCCTTGTGATTTCTTCTTTGATCCATGGTTTATTTAGAAGTGTGTTGTCTAATTTCCAAATTATTGGAGATTTTTCCAGATATCTTTCTGTTATGGATTTCTAATTTAATTATCTTATGGTCAGAGACCATACTTTGTGTGATTTCAATCTGTTTACATTTATTAAGACTTGTCTTGTGGCACAGAATACAATTTATCTTAGTAAACGTTCTGGGGACCCTGGAAAAGTATGCTTGTTATTGTTTAGTGGAGTGGCCTACGTCAATTGTATCAAGTAGATTATGATATTTTTCCAGTCCTCTTTATCTTTACTCACTTTTGTCTACTTGTTCTATCAGTTATCGTGAAAGAAGTGCTGTGGTCTCCAAGTATAATTTTGGAGTGGTCTATTTTTCCTTTCATTTCTGTCAGCTTTTGCTTCATGAATTTAGAAACTCTGTTGTTAGGTGCATGTCGTCTTAATTAATCAACCCTTTTATCACTATGAAGTTATCTTCTTTATCCACAGTAACACTTCTTGCTCTAAACTCTCCTTTGTCTGATAGCCCACTCCCACTTTCTTTAGGTTAGTGTTAGCACGGTATATCTTTTCTATACTCTACATGTAACCTGTTTGTGTCTTTATATTTAAAGTGGATGTCTTGTAGACACTATGTAGCTGGTTTTGCTTTTTTGTTCCAATTTGATACTTTTTTTACAATTTTATGGGATTTTTGGATCTGTTTGAGCTTAGATTTACCATTTTGCTGTCTGTTTCCTATTTTTTCCATTTGTTCCTATCTCCTTTTGTATTTACTGTTTTTTATGGTTCCATTTTATTTCATTTGTTACTTGATTAGCTCTTCTCCTGTTCCTCTGCCTGCTTCTCCTCGTTGTAAATAAATTGTTGCTGTATTTCTACAGTATTCATGCCCAGGTTAGTGGTAGAAGTCTGTCTACCTATCTCTATCTATCATCTATCTATCTATCTTTACTCTTTTATTCTCATATCTCTTTCTCTTCTCCTTCCCACCCCATAGGCAACAAGTGCAACATTATTGTTTATGTTTTGTTTGCATATATTCTTGCAAATATATATTGCTATTTTGTATGCATATTTTTAATTTGTATAAATGAAATTGTGTTGTTTATCTGATTCTATTCTTATTTTTTGCACCAAAGATGATGCTCCTATAATCAGTTCATATTTCTTCTTCTGGCTGTTGCATGATACTCACTGAGGGTCTCCCATACGTCTTAGCCATCCCCTCTCTGGCTGATGATCTTCCAGGTTGCCTGCTGCTACTTGGCCCCACAAATATTGCTGCAGTACACATGCTTGTACATATTCTCTTGGAAGCCTGGATTAACCTTTTAGGGGATGTATACGCAGGAGCTCAATAGCTGAAATATAAAATATGCAAATACTTAATTTGACTAAATTATGGGGAATGTTCTCCAGAATGGCTCCACCACTTCATAATCCTGCCAGCCCAAGGGATATAAGCAATCCTGTATCTTTGCAAATCTTGCCGTTATCCAGCTTTCTAATTTTTACTGGCGTAAATTACATAGAGCGATATATCCTTGTGGTTTAGCTTGAATCTCTCTGATTACTAATGATGTTGAGCAACTCTCCATCTACTTTTTGCCCTTTTTGGGTTCCTTCTTCTGAAAATTGCCTATGTGTATGTCTGTATCCTTTGCTCACCTTTCTCTTGAGTTTTCTCTTTTGCTTGTTGATTTGCAGGAATTCGTTGTATCTTCTACATGTTAATCTCCTGTCAGTTTTAGACCTTGTGAATATCTTCTATCCTCTCTTTTATATTTATTTTTTTTCCATAGTGCACTTCACTTAATAGAAACTTTTTTTAATAACAGAATCAAATTCATATTTTTTCCTTATTTTTTAACATTTTGTGTGAGAAATTCTTCCTGAAATCTAGGTCATAAAGATATTCTTCTACATAATCTCGGGTTCACTTGGTGGCATGGCGGTTAAGTTTGCATACCCTCCTTCAGTGGCCTGGGGTTCACGGCTTTGGATCCTGGGCATGGGCCTACATCACTCATCAAGCCATGCTGTGGCAGCATCCCACATACAAAATAGAGGAACATTGGCACAGATGTTAGCTCAGGGCCAATTTTCCTCACCACCACCAACAAAAAGATATTCTTCTACATAATCTATTAACTTTATAGCTTTGCATTCTTCTATTAATTTTATTATTATTTTATTAACTTTGTATTTGTATCTTTCACATTTGTCTTTTTAACCCACATAATACAACGTCTGTATGTGATATTTATAAGGGATCTAGTTTTCCTTCCACGTGTAAGGGGCTAGTTTTCTCGACAGGACTGACTTACTACTCTGTCTATATTGAACTGATCTACTTTAACTATCTATCTATCTACCCTGCAAGGGTCCTAGCAGGAAATGCAAGCCCCAGTGGAGTAACTGAGAAGAGCTTAATGGAGGACTAGCAAGTTAAGGACACCAGCAAGGGTAGGTGGGCCACTTAAGTGGGGAAGCTCTTATCCTCAGTCCCCAGCTGCCTCCAGGTATGAAGGGGCAAGGAAAAGGAGTGACTCTCAAAACCCAGAGAAAACTGTTGCTGGTGTTCTAGTCTCTGGAAGAGGAATGCGGCCTGGGCTTACCTGCAGCCTGGCAGGGGAGAGAGCTAAGGTGTAACGACGCTCTCTCTTTTTCCCTCCAACCTCCCTCCAGTGCCTCTCAATGGCCAAACTCAACTGGGAATCACGAGGGCAAGCAAGTACATGTTAATGAATGCAGAGAGGCTAGCCTCTCAGAGCAAGAGTAGAGCACAGAAAGTGGAGAAGGGATCTGGACGGGCAAACAGAATACGCAGCACCACACAGTAAAAGTGTGAGTGCACGTCTCCGAGCTCTCTGCTCCACACCAATGGTGTGTTGGTCTATCTGTTCTGCTGTCAGAACTGCAATGTGTTTATTACCATGGTTTTGTGGCATGTCAATATCTGGAAAGGTGAATTCTTCTCTCTTCATTTTTCTTTTTTAGTGTTTAAAGTTTTTAGGTTGAGTGCGTTTGTATTCTTCCGTGTGTGTTCTAGTGTAAGTGTATTGAGTTCTCAAAAAAATCAACTGGAATTTTGATTGGCCTTGTATTAAATATTTATATTGACTTAAGAGAAGAGACATGCTTTTAGCATTAAGTCAGCCTGTCCATGAGCAGCAATGTGTCTCTACTTACTCAGATAATTTTCTATGTCCTATATTAGTGTTGTACATACTCTTTTTACATAGAGGTCTGTTGTATTCTTGGTTAGATTAATTCGCAGATACTTTCTATGTTGTTGCTACTATGCATGGTGCAAGTATTTAGTAAAGCCCTCTCTGTGCAAGCCCTGTGTTGGGTGCCAGGGGTATGTTAGAGAACATGACATGGTCCCTGATCTCGTGGAGCTGGCGTTGCAAAGACACACGTCACCCGTGTAAACAGAGCAATCTATGACCACACATTGTGAAGAGAGTGCTGAAGCAAGGGCCCAGCTTTCCACCCTGGCCCTCTGCCTTCCCTGTGTCATTTCTCAGTGCTGTGTCACTGCCGTCACAAAGATCCCAGCCAGATGTCAGGAAACCGAGATTTCCAGTTCCAGATCTGATTCCATCCTGCCAGTTTGTTCATATTTAGAATGAAGGGCTGGACTAGACAATCCTTCAGGACTCTTCCCGCACCATCTATCTCCCTCCCCTTCTCCCTCCCTCCCTCCATCTTTCCTTCTTTCTTGCATGATTGGGTGTGAAAGAAAGAACAGAATCACCTGGGAAAGAGAAAGCGCATGTCTCCTTTTCAGTGCTGTTGGGATGCTCAGGCCAAATGCCCGCATTAGAACATGTGGGTGTGAATGACAGGAATCCCTGCTAAAGATGTGCAGGTGAGAGGTCCTCCTTACATCACAGTGTGAATGAGACCACTTAGAAAGAGTGTATAACATAAGAAAAAAGGAGGACGAAGAACAGAACCTGGAGGCCGGCCCCATGTCTGAGCAAAGTTCCACATGCTCCACTTAGGTGACCTGGGTTCCTGGGTTTGGATCCCAGGCGCGGAACTACTCCACTCACCAGCCGTGCCATGGCGGTGTCCCACATACAAAAGAATAGAGGAAGATTGGCACAGATGTTAGTTCAGGGCTAATCTTCCTCAGTGAAAAAAATAAAAAAGAATAGATCCCAAGGACTGAGCCATTTGAAGTAAAATTATAGAGGAAAAGATCTTCCAGAGGTTTAGTTTTATGAGGCAAAGATTTTTAACCTCCTATGAAGGTACTTTACTGGAAAGGAACTTTAATTAATGATTCACGATCAATCTTTTAGAATCCTTTTTACATCAGCCACACTCTAGAATGAAACTGGTCAAATTGATGACCTTCTATGATTTCAGTAGTATAGCACTGACTTTTAATGATTTTGTTAACAAGATATTGGAGCAAGCCTCCTTATTGTTTGTGACCTTAGTTTCCCCATCTATAAAGTGGGCATAATAAGGCTTATTTGCTGAGGCTATGTTGAACGTGAAATTTGATGCTATGAAAGTAATACACTTCTATAGAATTAGGAAATCTTGGTGTTAGCATTCTTTATGATAATACCAAGGGTTAAATGTGTTTTCTGTCTTTGACCTTTTTCTCCCCATCCAGTGACTAACTTTTCTGTAAACTAGTGTTCATTCCATTCTCACATATCTCTTCCTTCTGTCTCAGCTCCTCTGGGCTCCCCACGCCCAGCAGTGGGGAGATCAGAAGGACACCATCTGCTGATTAGTAAACAGAAGTATTCGTTTATAAGTTGATTGAATCAGGGTGTCTCTGGATGTCCCTGTTCTGAATGTGCTTACATTCCACCACATACTCACTTATCTAAGGTCACACCCAGAGGCTCTGTGCGGGCATGAATCACATCTGAGCTGACTGTCCTTCCTGGAATCCAAGGGCTGCAATGTACGTGAGTTTAGCCGAAGCAGACACCTGCCACCCACTCAGAACAAGACTGGCTCCAGGTGGTCACATCTTTGCAGAGTCCATTTGGGGCCCCAATCAGCTAGAGCTGAGGCTCATAGATGGAGCTTCTATTGAGCACCTTCTGCATGCTCAGTACTGGGGTGGGGGTAGTGTATGGTAGAATCAGAATAAATCAGGAGATCTGGGTCCTAGCTCCTCAGAAGGAAAGAAGAGAACAGGGGATGGTGGCAGGTTTGGGACAGAAACTGAAGGCATTTGAAGGGCAGCTTTTTATTTATCTAGACCGGATTGGGATCTAGCAACCCATAACTTCCGCCAAGTGAATTAATACTCTGTCTAAAGATCCAAAAATCTCTCAAGTCCCTCTGAGCTTATTGACTTCCATTGGCTCCCCTCTCACTCTGAAGCGTGCTTATTTCTCCGGGAGTTGCATGTTCACAGGGCTTGGCGAGGGCCTTGGTCTGTCCTCTTCTGAGTGGAGATGAAGAGCTGCAGACTTATCTGGGCTCCACAGCCATCTTCCATGCATTCTTTAACCTCCAGCTGGGTGTCCCAGAGACGTGAATAAATGAAGGGGGGATTGTTTGCTTTTTTAAAAAAACAAAAAAAGATGTTGACGAAACTGAATGAAGCACAAAGCCAAGAGGAGTCGGTCATCCCACTGCTGAAAGTATACGGGAGCAAAAAATCCTTTTGTAGGAAGAGTACTCCCTCCAATCAGTCAGTTTGCAAGGCACTTCCGTTTTCCAGAAGGAATGCTCAGGCCCCAAAATTCAAAAGCACTTGTCTAAAGTCTTGTAGAAAGTCAGTAACAGAATTGAGACTAAAATCCATGTATCCTTTCCCCCACTCTGAGCCTCCAACATGTACCGCGCCGAGGACTCAGAACAGCCTAAGAAGGAGGATGAGTGGCCTGGGGTGGCTGAGCACGCACCTGGGCAGGCCAGGACAGAGCCTGGAGCCTGGGGCCATCTCTTTATGACCTGCACATTGGGTGCTCAGGCCACAGTCCTTGCTTTCTGTTTTAGTCTCTTCTCCTGGAAAGTTGAGCTTTTCAGAAGTTCTACCATCAACACGACAGGGCTGATCTGGGGTGGCAGCCACGGGCTGTGTCTGTTGGTGCGTCTGACCTCTCCAGGCTGGCTCTGAGCTGCACACCCACTGCTCAAAGCAGGCTCTGAAAGCCAGTGGGTGGTGCGTGGATGTTGACTGTAGACGGAATATGGACTTCAGGGTCAGACAGACCTCAGTTCAAAACCCAAGTCTACCAATTCTTAGTTGCACCAACTTACACAAGCTACTTTCTGAACCTCAGTTTCCAAATTTGATTTTCACACCAACTCACGCGAAGAAGGCATGTGAGAAAATGAAGAAGCGAAGAGGTGGAAGGACTGCCCAATGGAATAGAGTCATCTGAGGGGCAGGGAACAGCTGAGTTAGCTCTCGCTCCGTGCCAGGCACTGCGTGTGAACCCTCACGCTGGCTCTGTGAGGGAGGTTCCACCTTGTCCCATTCTATGGACGATGAAACTGAGACTTAAAGAGAGTGTGCACTGCTCCTGATAGCTCCTATGTTCCTCGTGTTTCCTGAGGCCGGCAAGGAACTCCTTCCCACCTTACAGGGGAGAAGTTGAGGCATAGAGAGGAGGACACTGTGCCTGGGGAACCCAAAAAGGACATGGTGGAGGAGCTGGGTCTGAGTCCAGATCGCCCGGCTCCCTGCTCTGGGTTCTCTCACTGCCTATACTCGCTGGGGCCCTCCAAGCCCCAGGGAGGGCATCCTGCCCTGGAGTGCTGCTCTTCCAGGCCAGCCTCACCCCTTGCCAGGGAAGCACAGCCCTCCTCCCCTGTCAGACGGCCTTGTTGCCCAACTCGTGGGCAGAAGCCAGGCCTGGCAGCCTTTGGTGGGCATCCAAGTGGAGCTGCTCTTTCCTGCGCCGAGTTTAGCACGCAGCATGGCTTCATCATCCAAATATGTCCTGCCAGACAGGCCTCAGCTGCTGGCCAGCGGGGCACTTGGCGGCCCAAGAGAGCTTGGCGCTAATTGGGCCCAGCCGACAGAAATCCTGGCTCTCGTTAAGAGGAGGTCCAGCCGTTCTCTGGCAGGCAAGGGGTAGGAGGTGGGGAAGGATGGCAGGGTAGGTAAGAACCTCCCATTGAAGGGGGTTGAGTCCTGCAAGAGCTCAGGGACCTTAGGAAGTGTCTGGATCTCTCTGGACTGTCTCCGTCCATCTGAAGAGTTAAGAGGATGCACCCAATGATCTCTGACAGTTCATGCTGGACTATAGAGCTGTCCTGTTGCTTTGGCCCCTGTGTGTGATGTTGTTTTTCCTTTCTGCTTGGAGCACCATCAGGATAAATCTCATTCTACCCCGGTGGTGCAGGGGGCTGCGTGTCTGTCACCTGACCTGGGGGAGGTAAGAGAATGTCCTCCCTGTGAACAAAAGATCTCCCCGAGGGCTGCTTTGATGTCTGGAACCTTTGTAGCAAAAGGCTTCGATTCCCCTTGAAAGAGAGCGGGCCCTCAGGAGGGCGGTGCTTCCAGCTAAGCTGTGTCACTCATTGACGGTGTGGGGAGGTTGCACGTCAGAGTCTGTCCCAGGAGCAGACTGGAGCTGGAAACAATGGTCAGCTGGGCTGAGATGAAGCTGGAAAATGTTGGGTCAGTCTGAGGACAAATTATAACAACCTTATAACGTCTGACTTTGCCAAGCATGCACACGCTCAACCACCCACGCAGTCACTGGTACATTCACTCACACACACTCAACCACATGCCCAGTACCATGCTAAGGCCTGGGAATACTGACAAATCTGACTCCATCGTTGCCTTCTTCAGAGGTGTGGTCTATGGAGAAGGACACACATCTGAAAAATTGATGCCAAGATAGTGGATCCATCCTTTACCAACGATGTGTGCAAGATCTTCTGAATACAGAGGGAGAACTTAAGGACTCTGACTTGGTGGGGAGGTGGGGGTGTGGTGTGAAGAGGGCAGACAGGCGTCCCAGAGAAGATAGCATCAGCAGTGCCTCAGAGAACAGGTTGATACTGGAGAGGAGAGTTAGAGCAGAGGAGAGAGCATGAGCAGAAGCTGAACAGAAATCCAAAAGGGATGCTGTGGTCAGAGAGCAGCAGACTCCTGCGTAGTCGAGGGAGGATGCCTGGTGGGAGGAGGATGGAGGCCAGAGTTGAAGCTGAGGCTTCATTGACTCAAAAGATGTCCCAACTGGGGGTGGGGGGTAGAGGTGGGAGGGCTTAGTTTGTTTCAGTGGTTTTTAAGAGCAGTTCCCAACCCTGCATCAGAAACACCTGGATGGCTTTTATAAAATACATACAGCAGGTCCCCACCCCTGAGATCCTGATTTAGCCGCCCTGGTGGGGGCCAGGAATTGACATTTTTAAACCAGCTCCCCAGGTAATTCTGAAGTAGCATTTTACAAAAATGTAAGATGCTGATAAATGCAATGGGAAAAAATAAAGCAGAAGAGGGAGACAGAGAATGCTGAGGGCAGGGGGTTGGCTTAATTTTAAATAGTGTGATCCAGAAAGAGAAGACCTGAAGTAGTGAAGGAGAGAGCCATGGGGACATCTGAGGAAAGATCTCCCTGGATAGAGAAAACAGCAGATGCAAAGGCCCTGAGGCAGGGCCAACTGACGTCTTGAAGGAAGAACAAGGAGCCCAGTGCTGCTGGGACATAGGGGACAAGCTTAGAAAGGCAATGGGAGCAGGCGGGTTGTGTGGACTTATATCCTGGCTTTTTTGGACCATTGATTTAGTCCAACTCACCCACCATCTAGTGAGGAGACAGACCTGGAGAAGGGCCATTTTAGTGGATACCTCTTTTGCACAGGGCTCTGAACGAGGCTGTGTGGCTGGGTGGTGTAGAGGAGTGTGGAGATGAGTAAACTCTAGGCTCTGTTTCCCCACAGATCTCAATCTAGAAGGAGAGGCCCACACTCAAGCAACCCTTTCCAAGAAAGGGCAGTCTGCAGTCCATGCTACCATCTTGATTCCAACTGAAACAGAAATAGCAGTCACAGTGGGAGGGGCCGTGGAGAGGTGGGCGTGTGTCTGAGCAGACTGTAATGAAGCAGCACCTTGAGGGGTGGGTGGGACTTCAACAGGCACAGCAGGAAGCACTTGTCCAATGAAAGAGAACAAGTGCGTGGCTGAGACAGAGCCAGAGTGGATGTCTGTGGTTTGGGAGAGGCAACACAGGAGTGTGGGGTCAGAAAATCCTGGGTTGCAAGTCTGGCTCAGCCTTGAAATTCGAGACCAACTAGGGGCACATGGCTTTACCTCTTTGAGTCTCTCTGGTCTCAATTTTCCCATCTTTTCCATGGGGTTAATCTGTCCTCTGAATATTGGCTGTGAAAATTAATGAAGTAATGCATGTGCTTGTGTCTACTGGCCCAGGGCTTGGCGTGGAGTATGTGCTCAGGAAGGGAGTGTCACACCACCCCTGTTAATGGGTAGGGCCCTCTCCGTGCTGCACCAGGCTGCTTCCATCAACTGCGGGAAGAGGAAGAAAGCCAGGTGGTGAGGGCAGGAGAACGCGATGTGGTCCATTTTCCGCTTCACACACAACACCGCTTTTTGGCTTTATGGAAGCCATATGGGCAAGATGTCACCCAACAGTCGCCCATAAAAATCCACATTGCTCATGCCATTGATCCTTGGGCTCCATATCTCAATTACGCCATGGAGGATACATCATTATTACTGCCCCATTTCATGGAGTGGGGGCATGTGGTGGTGGGGGAGCAGCAACGTCAGCAAAGGAACCAAAGCTTCCTGTATATCATTTGCTCTCCACCATGCTGACCTCCAGGGCAGGCCAAGGACATACAGACCTCTGAGGAACCTAGCATCTCAAGGTGAGCTGAGAGCTGCTGAGCAGGTAGGGGAGCTGGAGGTGCTCACCCCCCTCCGTGTCACCTAGAGGGTCCTAGGAGACAGCGGTCATTTGACCCACCCCCTCTGCCCTGCCAGGGCTCCCACCGTGCCCCAGCCCTAGCCCCTAGGCTCAGCCTCGCTTGCCCTGCTGACCTGGATCTCTTTCTAATTTGATTAGGTTGCTGGGAGGGGGCTGGGCTGGGGAGGGGTAGGCTCACACATACAGGTTAACCCTTTCTCCTCCAAGGAAGGAACATTCCTGAGGCAATTTGGTTAGAAGCAAGTTCTTTGCTCTCTTGATCATTCTGTCTTTCAATAAGCCCTTCCTTAGGGCTCTTGGGCACTGTTCCCCAGTGCTGTGTCCCCAGCTCTGGGGATGAAGAGGCAAGTCAGACCTGCTCCCCGCCTCGGACACCGTCACCACCTCTGGGGGGTGCAGAAAGGGAGCCCCATCATCACCCCCGTGCTGAAGGACTGAGAAAGATACGAAGCTCTGGGGGATGCAGGGAGCAAAAGATAAAGTCTAGCTCAGGAAAGAAATGGTCCCTCTCGGTCAGAAAGGTCATTCGTTCATTCCTGCACTCAGCCTGGGCCTGGGGAGGCAGGGGTGACTCAGACCACTTTTGAGAGTCTCAGAACTGGTGGGGTGGGAGTGGGCTGCCCACTGTCAACTCTGAAATAGGCCACCAAAGGCAGAGTGGCAGGAAATTGAGTGGGTGGGGAACAACCACTTGGGGGGAGGAGGGTTGGAGTGGGGACAGGGGGCAGCTCCCTGGAGGAGGGGGCATTTCACTTAGGCCTGGAAGAAGGGAAAGCCTTTGACTCCTTGGAGACACAAAGGTGGGCTCCCAGGGGAACCCCATTTACCGCCTGTGGGGTGTCCACGGACAGGTCTTGCTTAAGCTCTCTGGGTCTTATTTGAACCGAGCTATCTGTTTTGGGCTGACTTCTGTACTCATTTTCACGTGATAGTCTTTTCACTAAAGACTCTATGTGCTCACAAACTTTGTATGATCTGATTGCCTTGATCAAACTTTTCAGAGAAATAAATTAATCAAATAAGAATAGGCTATTTTTCAGATCACATGTCTTGATTTCTGGTTCAGAAATCTCGTCTCAGTGCTTACGTCTACACAGCAAGCACAACGTGTCCTCAGGAAGGGTTCTGCCCTCAGTCACCCCCCCTGAAGTGGAGTGGGGTGGTGGCAGGGAGAAGGATAAGAGAGGAGGAGAGGTCCCAGGTTGCCTCTCCAGGTTGAAATTTGGGGTGGCATCAGCATTCTCAGCTTGAAAGGACCCCAGGTCCCAAGAGAGGATGTTCAAGGATCAGGAAGGTTTGGTTAGGTTAATGGTTAAGAACGAGGGTTTTTGACTCAGCTATAGCTGTGTTTGCTCCGTTGCTCAGACGCACGTGTCTTTGGGCAAGTCACTTAACTAACCTACCTGTGCCATGTGCATTTTCTGTGGGATTATTGGGGACATCATATGGGGTGACGTGCGACACTCAGCTCCCCATCTGGCATTGAGTGAGGCCTCGAGGAAAGGTGGCTGCTAGATTAGTAATAGCGGTGCTAGCGCTGGGAACCTGCAGTGGGTATGACTTTTGGGACCAGAACCTTCCCACCCCTGAGATTCTGTCCCCATCAGGACTGTCACCTCTTCCAATTCACACACACCTGGGCAGGTACGATCAGAGGCTAGAAGCTGCAATGCTCAAAAATCATAAAACAGTAAGAATGAAGATGATGTCAGACGTAGAATTGGCACTGTGGGAATCTGAGACCCCCTCACCACCACCCCCCCTGAAAGCCAGCAGTATCTCTTTGGTCACACACTTCAGAGGAGACCTAGCCTCAGCCTGCAGCCCAGGGGCCCTGCCCTTTAAAAGGCCCTTTCTTCTCGTCTTCATTCTGCAGGTTCTATCCATTACCCCCGAATGGAAATGGAAGCTTAATTTTTCTCTCTTGAAGCCATTAACACTCTGGGCCCTTGACAGGAAACACAGCTCAGCTTTAATTAGCCACAGCAAGCTCCCGGCAGGAGCTTCTAGCACAGCCTGGGGGACTTCAAAGATAAGGGCTTCTCCCTTCTCTCTAATCATAGCTATTAATGAGCCAATTAAGCTTTCTCTGGGCCGAGGCAAGCAGCTCTCTTAGGACCTTGGGCACACAGCTCGGCCTGGCTGCTGGGAAGCTTAAAAATGGCCAGGGATGGGAGCCCCAGCTCTGCAACCTAGTGGCTGTGAGCCCTAGGATGGAACAAATGTCCTCTCTGAGCCACTTTCCATAGCAGGGGAGAATAACGCTATTTCTCCTGAGGAGCAATTATGATAACGGGAATAATCACCCGTGAGTGGTTCTCAAACTTTAGCGTGCTTCGGAATTGCCGGGAGGCCTTACGAAAACGCTTGGCTGGGCTCCACCTGAGTTTCTGACTCAGCTGGTCCAGGAGGGTCGGCGTGCAAGAATTTGCGTTTCTAACTCTTCCCCAAGGATGCAGATGCTGCTGATTCAGGGGACATTTTGAGAAGCACTGCTCTGGGCAACAAGTGTGAGACACCCCTTGAAGATTTTGGTTGCACTCCCATCTACGAATGCCCCCCACCCCTTTCCTTCAACTGTGTGTCATCTGAGAGTTTCTGGGAGCCTCCCATCTGGGCGATCGACACTTGGACACATCGGCATTTGTCACCATGCAGCGGCCTGACAGTGTCTGGCACTCCAGGTGTGTTTAGTCCTGGGCAGAATTCGGCAGGACCACTTCTGTGCCGAATCTTCATACCAAGATTTCAAGTCTTGAATCTTAGCATCTTAAGTCTGCAGCATCTCCTTTGGGAGGGGAAATGGACTGGGACTCCCCGATTCCAGAGAAGGCAGAGAACATGGAGTCTTCGAAGGCTTCTTGACGGATGCACTGCACCGTGGATGCTGGGAAGATGGAGATGTGCAGAAAGGAGGACACTTCAGTGCAGGGTGCATGAGCAAAGCAGCAGTGGATGGATAATACATGTGGCTCATGGGCAACTGCTTAGAATCCCCTACCGATGGCCTAAGGAAAGTCTATCTCAAGTTCTTTCTGCTGCATTTTGCCTGTTTCCTGAGGCAACAGAGACAGACTCATTCTTCTCAGCTGCCGCCTCCTGTCTGCAATGCTCAATAGCATGACCAGAGTCACTGTGCTTCTGGCTTTAAAGGCAGATCTTTGTGGTCAAAGAAGACGTTAACGGGTCAGGAGCTTAGGATGTTGGGTTTCAGCTGGGGCTGTTGCCTCCCTGGCCAGACCCCTCATGCTCTCTCCCACAGTGTATGTCCTTCTTCCTACCCCCTCCTTCACGTCTGCCTCAGCATTCAGGCCCACCTTCAGCTCCTCAGAGAGCTTGTTTCTGAGCACTTCCACTTGGACAATCTTTGCTTTATAGAGAGCCTATCCCGCCTCGGGGGGATGTTAGCAGCTATAATGTGACCGAGGTGTCCCCTCGGGGAATGCAGGACTTCTCAGAGCCTTGAATATGCCACTGGGTTGGGAGACTCAAGAGAGATGCTTAACAAGCAGCATTTCTCAAACTTATTTCACCACAGAATGTATACTTTTTCCCTCAGAAGATCTTGCTTTGATAGAGAGGAGCTAGATAAGCTCTGAAGTCCAGCAGTCTTGGGTTCCAATCCTGGAAATTACGCTTCTTCAAGCCTCAGTCTGTTCATCTGTAAAATGGAGGTACTGGTCCTTACTGCGGAGGGCTGTTGCAAGGTGTAAGTGAGATGACGTACAACAGGTGCTCAGCCCAGTGTAAGGTATACGGTAGGGACTCAATAAATGTCTGTTCTCCTCTCCCTTTTGCCTTTCCTGGTGAAAGCTTACAATCTGAGTCAAAAAATGAACTGTACTGAACAGAATGTGCTGCAGTCACCTGGTGTACGAAGGAGAAGGCACACGCAGATATACAGGGTTGGAGGAATGAGAATTCACAAGGGACTGGGCCATCCAAGCAGGCTTCCTGGAGGAAGGGGTCTTTGCTAGGCCCGATTCTGAAGCTAGTTCTCCAGCCATGACTGGGAGCAGGGGAGGGGGAAGGGGAGGCTTTGAGAACTGCATCTCTCCGTGAGCAAGCTCCAGCAGGAATCCTTCTCTTTATTTTCCTTTTCTGCCCTGGAGACCCATTTCCCCACCAAATCCAGCCAACGCAGCACTGCCTTCCCCTCCCACAGCTTGAACTTGGCCAACATCTCAAGTTCCCGAGGTGTGAGCCTCAGAGTGGGGCCCTCCTGGCTTGTGGAAATTTGCTGGGCCCACAGAAGCCTGCTCTCCGGATGCCCCAAGGAAGCTCAGGGCAAACAGGCCACTAGGACCTGGGGTGCTGGCCGGACCCTACCCACCTGGCCCCCGGCCCCGGGCTGGGCTGGGAGGAGTCCAGTCAAGGCTGGGGAGGGACCACTAGGAGGTTTTCTCCCCCAGACTCTTTATCACCCCCTGTACCCTGCCCCCCATCAGCCAACCATTTCAGGAGACCCCACTTTGAACCAGGCCCATTTTGTCCTTGACTCATTTAGTCTCTGAGCATCCCAAGAACTAGCATTATATTTCTCATTTTACAGATGAGAAAACAAAGGCTCAGAGAGTCCGCTTGAAACCAAGCCTGTTTGGTCCAAAATCCAAGCTCTTTCCACTGGTGCTACAGAGTCATTTGTTTCCCTTTGCATCTTTCCTAGTGTGTCTGGCATGTCACCACCTCCAGAAAGCCTTCCTAGACATCGCCGAGACCACACTTTCCCTCGCTTCCCTTGAGTGTCTACAGTTGGAACCATGAGGCACATCTCCCATTGGTCCATATTTCTGGGAAGGAAAGAATTGGGTTGATGTCTACACTGGACCTCTGGTGCCTGACACAGCACACATATCAATCTCTGTCGAGAGAAGGGATGCAGTACGGTTTTCAAGATTGCATGGATATACCATGTGCTTTGCACCTCCCCTCGGTCGTCAGTCCTGAGCTGCTCAGTATCTTCTATCCTGCACAGTTCTCCACCCTTCCTGACACCACACAGGGCTGGGCTCACAGACTCGCTGACTCCAATTTCCAGGGCGTCATCCGTCTTGCCCTCCTGCGACTCAGCTTGCTTCCTGGATTTCAGCAGAACCATAGCCCTGTCAGATCTCGGCTCTGATTTTCTTCCTGCAAACACACTGCGGTCCAGCACGTCAGCATCAGACCTGGAGCTCGCCCCACCACCTTCGATGATTAGCGAAGGTGCCAGGGAAATTAGGAAAGCCATGTGACAGGTAAATGGCTGTTCCTGCAACTTTCTTAGGTTTCAAAAGGAGGATGGCTTGCTCCAGCACATGGGCTGGGAATTCAGGCTTTGCAAGCGCTTTCCAGAACGCATGCAGCACAGCAGACCTTCGCAGGACTCTGCTTTTCCCTTCAGTGGAATCTGACGGGGCCTCTCAGCCCCCAGGATGGAGACCGATCAGGGTACGGGCTCCATCCAAACACTGTGGCTTTGTTCCCCAACATGAAGAGCAGACGTGCAAATAAGTTCTGAGCAGAAAGGGAGCAAAGTAAACAGGTCGAGGATGCCAGAGCTGGAGAACACCTTAGGTCATGAAGTCTAGTCTTTGGCTTTCCAGACAGGGAAACTAAGGCCCAGAGCAAGGTGTCTGCCTAGAGTCAAATGGCTTCTTAGAGAAGGACCCATGGCTGGAGTGAACACATCAGTATCTCCCTGAAATCGTGGAAAAGCTCTAGTGACAAATATGCATGAGGAATTGTGTCCAGAAGCTGCTCTTTGTATTGACTGGTGAAAATGCCACAGATACGTGGGATTGTGCTCATCCTATCTGTGGATAAGGCTGGGCATGGCCTGCGGAGGGGTATAATGACAGTGTGGCTGGTTGGGACCCACAGCCAGATGCTTTTCTTCTAGCCTCTGGTCACCTGGCTCTGTCCCCAGGGTAGCCAGATGCCCAGAGACTTCACAGGCAGACTACTTCCTTGAACAGAGCTCAACCTGGACACTGAGTTGCCGTTGGCATGGGGAGAGGAGAATCTACAGTTCCTAAACATCAGGCTATTTCTACAGGGTCCCATGAAATACCTGTGAAAGCATCTTCCACATCTCAATACTGGGGCTCCCAGGAGGGTCCTTATGTAAACATAAATGAACAACTCTGACATGCTAGCACCTTCAATAGCTACCTACTACCTACAAGAAATAGAGACTAAGCTCTTCCCATGATGCTCAAGACCCTTATGTACTTATGTGTCCTGTGTCTCACTCGTCATCTCTGAAAGCTCATCAGTACCTGCATTCACACCCATCATTCTGAAACATCATTTTTTGCCTCTGGATCTTTAAAAAAAATCTACCTGGAATGTTCTTTTATCTTTTTCTGGAGGAATCCTCATCCTTCTCTATAACCCAACAACCCAGAGAAGTGTCACCTTCTCTGTCAGGTCTCCCTTCTCCCAATCCCCAGGTGGTTGTACCTCCAAAATACGCCTTAACCCTGACTCCTTTCATGATCTGCTCTGCGGCCTCCCAGGTTCAAGCCAGCATCACCGCTTGCCTGCTCCACTCTACTCCGGCAGGCTCCCAACTGGTCACTCTGTTTCCAATCTTTTCTCCCTTCGAGCTGTTCTCTACGCAGCAGCCAGGTCCATCTTTATACATCATAAATCAGACCGTATCACTTCCGTGCTTCTAACCCTCAGAACGCTTCCCGCTGCAATCCCTACCACGGTTTACATCACCTCCCCTGCCTGTCTCTCTATCGTCGCGTCATCCACTCTCTGCCTTGTTGTCCATGTTCCAGCCACAGTGGCCACCTTCTTGTTCCTGAGCAAACCAAGCTCACTCAGGGACCTTTGCCTTCGTACATCCCTGGAAGGCTCCCTCCACCCCAGGTCCTCTCATGGTTGGCTCTTTTCAGAATTCAGGTCTTGGCTCAAATACCCCTTCTTGGAGAGGTCTTCCCTGACCACTCTATCGAAGGGAGCTTCCTTTATGTCCCCAGTTCTATTGTCTTCACAGCAATGGTCCCTATATCAAGTGATTGTATGCGTTTGTTTGTTTCCGAGTTTATTTTCTTTGTCTCCAGCTGCAATGTAAGTCAATGACAGCAGAGGTGTTGCTCATCTTTACTGACGTATCCTGGCATATCAAACAGTCCAGGTGCTGAGCATCAACCTCCACGGGTGACTGTGGTAAGTGGCGCCCCAGCACGCAAAGCCTTCTAGAAGGAGGAGATCTTTGTGGGCATTCTCTAGGTGGGGAAACCTGAACGAGTGGTAAAAAGATGGCAGGCTTTGTGTAGGTAGGGTGATTCAGAGATGGTATCCCAGGAAGTGGGTTGGACCAGGAGCGTTAGCTGAATGGTTGGAAGGAGAGAAGCGTGCTGGAGAGAGACTGTCTGGAGCAGAGATGCTGAGTGCTGAGCAGAGGAGGTAAGGTTAGCTCTGTGCCTGGGTGGGAGGCTGGGGCGGGGCGGTGGGACCGGGGTGGGCAGAGGAGTGGGGCAGACTCAGGAGGTTCTTGAAGGCTAAGCAAGAGAGCCCTTTTCCCTCACTCTCCTTGGCACTGTTTCCAAATCCGTCCCCTGTAGCCTGGCTTTGCACACGTGGAGTGTTACTTCTAATCGAAAAGGTAGACGGGAGCCACAGGAACTTAGGGCGTCACCCAATATCCTCACGGCAAATGGAGATGAGGCTCACCCCTGCTGGGGCTGCACAGTGTCCGTGCCAATACAGGTCTCAGAGAAGCCAGGGCAGGATTCGTCTGGATGGGAGGGAATAACAAGTTACGGACATTTTGCCTGCAAATGGGCTCAAATGGAATCCAGCCACGGAATCTTTGGATTGCAAACTTGCAGAACACACTGCTCCGAGGGCTCACAGAGGTCTCCAGTCCACCCTCCAATGCCTTCCGCCTCCATTTCAGGAGGACGGCAGTCTTTCCTTGCACACCCCTAGTGAGGGAGAGCTCCCCACTCCCATCGCTGGACAGCTCTGACTCTCCGAAAGCCTTTCTCTTCCTCCTGCTGAGATGGATCTGCTCTCCCTGGGACACTTCTGACGGGACTTCCGTCTGACTGGGGCTGCCCGCCTGCCCCCGAACAGTGTGCTGGACCTACACTGGCAGCCAGCACACCTCCAAGGCCCTCTTGCCAGACCCACACTCTGGACCCTCCCACTCTTTCTCCTCACTGTAGCTTCCCAGCCCCTCCCCACCCTAGGCACCTCCTCTGGGCTTACCTCAGTTTGTCACCACTCTGCTTCCATTGCTTTGGGGAAAGTCTCCACAGGAGGGTGCCAGGTGTCCTGGAAGTCCGCCTCACACCCTTTTAACTTCTACTTCAAAGCCATATGACGTGGCCGGTGGGAATGTAAAATGGTACAGCTGCTGTGGAAAACAGTATGGTGGTGCCTCAAAAAATCAAATGCAGAACTACTATATGATCCAGCAATTCCACTTGTCAGAAAATCCAAAAGACTTGAAAGCAGGGACTTGAACACTTGTGTACCAATGCGCGTTGCAGCACTATTCACAACAGCCAAAAGATGGGAAACAACCCGAATGTCCATCAACAGAGGAGTGGATAACCAAAATGTGGTATATCCATAGAATGAGACATTATGGGCCTTAAAAGGGAACAAAATTCTGACCTGTGCTACAACGTGATGAACCTTGAAAATAGTATGCTAGGTGAAATAAGGCAGGTGCAAAAGGACAAGGATTTTGTGATTCCACTTACATGAGGGACCCAGAATACGCAAATTTACAGAGACGGAGAGTAGAGTAGCGGTTACAGGGCAGGAGGAGGGGAAATGGGGAGTTATTGTTTATGGGGAGGAGGGCTTCTGATTGGGATGATGAGAAAGTTCTAAAGATGGATAGTGGCGATGCTTGCACAACATTGTGAATGTACTTAATGCCACTGAATTGTGCACTTAAAAATGGTTAAAATGGAAAATTTTATGTTATGTATATTTTACCATAAGAAAAAAATTTTTTAAATACCATGCACATTTACCCTCCATTCCCTGCCAAAGAACAGGCAAGCACTAGACATTTGCAAAGTACGAAATAAGTAGAGGGAACGTCTGACACTGTGGGGCCTCTGGGACCAGCAGTGGAGCCTGTCCCTGTTCATGACAAGCTGGGTTAAGTAACTAACGTGGATTCCTTTATTTCATCCGCACAGCCTTCTCAGGTAACTGTCCTTGTACCAATTTGACAAATGAAACTGAGACTCAAAGAGACTAAGTGGCTGGATCAAGGTTACACAGGGACGACTTCTGGATCCAAAAGTGATGTCAGATTCCAGAGGCTGGGTTCTTAATCGTGATACTTGACTACTTCTTGAAAGAAACTTGGGAAATACCTAAGAGCAAGAAAACACACACACACACACACACACACACACACAACCTCTGAGTTGGTTTGCTGGGTGAAATGTGTGTAAAGACTTCTTATAGAAGGGAGCAGCCATGAGCACCATGAGAGTGCGGCCTGTCTCTCTTGCTCACCGTTCTACTCTCAATCAATGTTTGTTGAGTACGTGTTGAGTGACCATCAGTGTGCCCTGAAGAAGCCAGATTTCCTGAAGGAGGTGGCATTTCTGCTGGGCCCCCGCAGTGTGAGGAGAAGGGAGGGAAGAGGACTCCAACCTGCCCTTTGTCTTTTGTCCCTGACCTCTAGGCTGGGCTCCAGGGCGCCTGCGCTCCTTTGCCCTCCTCCCCTCCAGCTTCCTTACTGATGGCCCAGGACCATCACGGGCTGAGCTCTTGGGTTCACTGTTCACTGCTCCACTAGATGGGCACTTCTGGTGGGCAGGGCCCCAGGCTAACCCTCTCTGTGCCAGCTACCCAGCCAGGAGCTGGCACAGAGTCTGCACTCTGGGGTTTCTCACTGGAGAGACAGACAAAGGGAGAGTGCAGGAGAAGCCCTACTGAAGAGTTCAGCCTTGAGGATCTCTCGTTCAATTCTCCTTATTTCTGGATAATTAGAACAAATTCTCTGTTAGGTCAGTTTCCATTCCCGAAGGTAAAAAGAATTCAGGAAACTTCTCCCAAGATGCCGAAACCCATTCTCAGTCTGAGTGTCTAGACATACGACCCGCAGGCTGCCCTCAGCGTGATCTTGCAGAACTGGTGGGGGCTGCGGCTGGCGGGCATCACCTCTGGGGCTGGCAAGGCCTCTCTTCTGGTCTGAGGAGTCGTCACTCCAGAACAGTGGCCTTGAATGAGTGACAGGCTCACACCTGGCTGACAGTCACCTGTGTGGGTGCACAGGGTCCTGCTGCAGTGTGCAGCCCTAGAACACAAATCACATCGAATGCATAGCAAACAGGGTTCCCTGGAGTCAAGCATCGCGGCCACTCTGGGGCAGAGGTGCGGCTGCTGGAGCAGGCCTGTGCTTGGGGCCACCTCCCAGCTTTGTGTGAGCCTGATGCCCTCAGAGCTTGCCTGCTCAACCACGCGGCCCCGTGGGCTTCATCCCCCACTGCCAGCACTGCACGGTACTTGACCTAACTTCTCTTGCCTCCAACTGAACGATACAGAATAAGGGAAGGAGCCCAGGACAGACCTGAGTTCATATCTAAACTAGTTATCTTAGCTGGGTGACCCTGGGAAACTCACTTCAGCTCCTGGAGTTTTAACCTTCTCGTTTGTAAATTGGGGATAATAAAACTTGCCTTCAGGGTTCTAGGAGGATTAAATGAGATAATATTTCTAAAGTGCTTAGAATAGTGGCTGGCACTATAGTCAGTTTTATACAGGTATTTGTTAAATGAATACAAATTTATTTCAGTATCCCAAGTGTCAGTCTTGGAACTTGGCAGATGATAAGAAAAAAAAAAAAAGATTATGGGATAAATGAATAACTGAAACCTGGATCTGAGTCCTAACCTCATCACAGACCTATGGTGTGACTTTGGGCAGGTGCTCTGCCGTCTCTGAGCCTCACTTCTCCATTTGTACAGTGAGGGTGCATGACACTGTCTGGAAGGGCCCCCCCGGCTTGCATATGCTAGGATGCAAGAGCTTGTGGCACGAGGCTCCACCAGTCACCCTCGGTTGGCTCTATCTCAGCCTGCTTCACCCCAGGCTGCCCTCGGATCCCTGGAGGGTCCGGCCTTCTGTGCTTCAGGACTCGGGCCCTTTGGGAATGCCTGGGCCAGGACTGTCAACATGGATTAGTTCTGGGAAACAGGACAGGCAGCAGAGTGTCCCCAGAGAGGCAGCTTATCCTGCCTGGCCACTGAGGGGGTGGGCTGAACATTCCAATCAGCCGAGTGGCCTCAGGGGAGCATTAGAGAGAAGGGCAGTGGGATGCTGGTGCTGGAGGTCTCTTAATCCTGGGGAATTTAGAGCCACCGCGAAGTGGCCTCCCAAATGAGTGGGGATTTGCCTCTCCTCCCGGCCTCCACCATTGCTGCGCAGAGCGGGGTTTTAAATAGCAAAGGTGACTTGGCTTGATTTGGACACATTCCTCCTTTGGTTCCCAGGGCTCAGAAATAGTCTCACGGCAGGATGGAGGTGCCCTGGGAGAAAGGAGATGGTAGCCTTCCCAGATGTCTCTGATAGGGGACATAGGATGTACCAGATAAATGTGGAGAGGGGCCTCCTGGACCATGATGGAGCATTTTATGGCTAGTAGGACTCAGAGTTGTCTGGCATGGTCCTCCAAGATGGAGAAACTGAGTCCCATAGAAGAAAATGACCTGCTCAACGTCACCCTTGAGCAAGCTAAGTGACTGGCAGAGCCAGGGCTAAGGCCTCGGTCTCCTAACCCTAAAGGTGGCTGACCTCTACTCCTTAGACACACAGCTTCCACACCAGCTACAACCAAAGAAACCAGTGCAATGTTTGACTCAGTGTCCATTTGCTGAGACTCTGCCACGTGCAGGTCCTGGGCAAGGCACAGGGAGGGGTGGGGCTGGGATGGGACAGGGATGAACCAGGTGCCCCCCTTGTCCTCTAGCTGCTAAGGCAGGGACTTTAGAAGCCTGAGAATAGATGCCTTAGGAAGGAGAAGCTGAGGGAGGGAGCACATCTGGCTGGAGGAGGAGGGAGCCAGGGCCTGGGGGCTGGAAAGCTGCGCCTGCAGTCTGTTTTCTGCTTTTCACTGGCCTTATCTCTGCTGTTAGCCCCAGGGAGGGATGAGCCTCCTTCATTAGTGGGGCGCTCTCTCTGGCTGGCCTCTAGGTCAGCCTCTTCTCTCCCAATGCGCAGTGTGACCTCCCATTGAGTCTCCCCCACCCCAGAGGCCTTCTGGTTTGTCCCAGCTTGGCTCCCGCCTGGCCCAGGTGAATCAGCTCTCACCTGGCATGTTCCTGGGCTCCAGCCCACAGTCGTGGCATGCCTCCTGCTCCCTGCTGCTAGAGTGGCTTTTCTGCAGCAAAACAATCTTTTCTTGAGCTTTATAGGAACCTGACATTGCCTCTAGTTCTCTTCACGGCTGTCCCAGGACGGGTGCAACCAGAGAGATTCTGGCAAGCCCAGAGGTCAGGGTTAGGACCTGTGGGAGGAGCAGAGCGGGCAGGATTTGGCTCTGAGGGAAGCAGCACAGTCTACCAGTCAGAGGGTCCCGTGTTGCAACAAGCTGCTGGGGGAGGGGGGTGCAGGTGAGAGGGAATGGGGGAACCGTTTCCCCCACCCTGGGAAGTGCATGGTCAGGGGCTTGAGACCCCGTTGCATGCGTGGACATCGCAGGGGTGTTTAGGCATCAAATTCCAGACCAGGAACTAAGACTGTAAGCACTCCAGTGCACTGTCTCTACTTCCATGTCTACATCCCTTCTTGGGCGGGGAGCAATTTGAGAGCTTCTGTGGTTGCAAATAAGCATGCGGGTCTGATTCATCTCAGTCTTCTTAGCCTTTAGCACGGGGCCCAGCACTTGCTAGATTTAGAAGTGCTTGCTGAGTGAATGAATGACTTGTGAGCTTCGGAAATCCCAGAATTACTCCAGGACGGTCCCAGCCTCTCCAGCTGAGGAATGATGGAGAACTGGATGTGGAGAAAAGGCTCCCCTCTGGCTGCCAGTCTCTGAGAGCTGCCCCACTTCAAAGGACTGGTAGATAAGAAGGATTTTCTAGGCTAAGTGAGCTCTGGCCTTTCCCTAGCCTCCCTTCCCCCGAAACCAAATGTGCACATGAAAATCTAGCTTCCTTATCTGCCTAAGCTCAGATTTGGCACCCTGGGGCTTGAAAAGCTGAGAGGGCAACTGATGGTCCATCCAGATGTCCTTTAAGGCCTCCAGCTGTGGACCACAAGACATTGTTCCTTCCAAGGTGCCAGGCCCAACTTCCACCTGCATGGAGGTGTGAGGCCCTGCTTGGATGGGAATGGAAGAGGCTGCACTGAATTTGAACTCAGGAAGGCAGAGGACCCCAGAGAGAGTGACAGACCTGGCCAGATGGATCCCGGGGAAGGAAAGAATGCAAGAGGACAGAGACGGTGGAGGCTGTCACCTTTTGAAGGAGGAATTCCCTGCACAAGACAAGGTCCTTAACTCACACCTGATGAGTGAGTGATCAGATGGACGGACGGATGGATGGATAGATGGACGGATGGATGGCGGGAACGATGGTGGCCCATTCAAGGATTTGTGGGGTGCTTCCTTAGACTCTGTGTGATGAATCAGACCCAGCCTCTTTCCCTAAGGAGCTTATAATACACAGAGAGTGACACCATAGTAGTAATTCAACTTGGGGATGAGCCTTGAAAGGTGGAGTGGGCTGTGGCTACATGCTGAAGACAAGACTGAGGGAATTCTCGAAGATGCTCAGGGATCCCTCCCCTGGGATTTGAGATGCTCTGAACGTGTCATGAACTACTTTGAGATGAAGTTCAAAATGACCAAATATCTTGGCTGGTGTTAAGTTTATGCCGCCATTAATTGGATTTCAGTGTGGTTAAGATATAGTAGGCATAAAAGCTCATGGAAGAAAATTAAAAACTGAGGAAACCGTATCTCTTAATGTAGTTTGTGTGTGTGTGAATTGAAAACTTAAAGGGCTGGACCGCTCTCTCCACAGTCTTTCACTCGATGCAATCTATGTGAGGATGGCTGCACACACTTCTCATGTAAGAACACGTGGGTTCAGGAGATGAAGTAACTCGTTCAAGGTCATGTAGCCAGAGTGGCAGAGCCGCAGTTTGGTGCCACGGCTCTGACGTGAAAGCCAGCTGATCTCTCTCATGTCACATAGACGTCAAGATTTATGCCAGCAGAAGTACCCCTGGGTACAACTCCTGGGACTTCAGAGCCCACAGAAACAGAAATTGAAAGTCTTAAGTCTGAAGAAAAGCCTGGAAGCAGGAGAACCAGGGGGTGGCTCAGTTGAGAAGTGGTTCTTGTTCAGTGTGACCGAGGAAAGCGTTTGCTTAAGGGAAGAGAGGGAGATGAGGCTGGGGAGGGAGAGCAGGCAGGTTCATGGGGGGCTTTGAACACCAGACCTAGAGCTGCTCGCACTTCCCAATGCCCCTAGTATAGAGCTGATGCCCAGCGACTATTTGTTGGCAATATTTATAAACCAACAAAATACAAAAGAAGCCCGGCACGGAGAGGGGAAAATGAGGTTTGAGTCATGTGAGTTCAATTCCTGCTATTCCTATAAACAGAACTTATGACAAGGACTTCAACTGTTAGTAACGTTTATCGACTACTTACTTTGTGCCAGCCCCTGTTCAAAGATCTTTACGTAAATTCACTCCTTTATCCTCACAACCCTGTAAGGTGGACACTGCTATGAACCCATTTTACATATGAGCAAATCGAGCCAGTAGTTGCACACGTTGGACAAATGACACATTCTCTGGGTCCCAGTTTTCACATCTACAATATAGAGAATTGAGCTAATGAAATAACTCCATGTGAACGCGGCCAACACATAGTTGGGATGCAAGAAATATTTGTTGAGTCTTAGTCTGACATGAGTAATGAAGTGAAAAGGCCAGTGTTTTCCGACTCCAAACTCTTTCGTTCCTCTGCCACCCCATCCTCCATCCCACGGGTCTAGCACGTAGTAGGTAAGCATTAAAAGTCTGTGGAGTGGTTGGTGAAGCCTTTGTGAATTCCAGGGTCTGCCTTGGACTGGCTGATTCCCTGCACTGCACTCTGCCCATAGGGAGGATGGGGTGTGTTTTCTTGAGCTGGGAAGATCCCCCCTGTGGAATGGCTTCCCTGACTCATAGGGGAGATCACAAAGGGGCGAGTTTGTGGGAAGCCTCAGGGGAGGGATGGCGGGATCCCCTGACAAGGTCATGCTTCCCTTTATGTTGGTGCCAGCCCATGGGCAGGGTGGATCCTGACTCCCTGGGTGGTATGTGCAAGACTGTGTTGGCTTGTCTGAGAGCCAAGTGCAGATGGGGAGCGCGTGTCCCTCCCACTGCTGGATGTACATGTGGCAGCCTGGGTTTGGCTTCCTGTGAATGAATCAATCTTCCTGCCCATTCTCTCCTAGAGGCGGGTTATCTGGTCCTTCAGAGACAAAATCACTCAATTAAGGAAACTCGCGCTCTGCCATGTCAGGCTGGGAAGTTCTGACTGCGGGTGTGGTCGGTGGGGATCCTGCATCGGGCTCTTTGCAGAGAGATCTTTTCTCCAGCTCTCACTCCCTGCCTAGGATTGTTGCAGGACTGGTGACAGGACCCTTAGGATAACAACATCTGGCCTTGCATGGGCCCTGGAGGTAGGAAAGCGGAGGGATGAAGCTAGCGCTGTGAAAGGTAAGACTCTGAGGGAGAAAGAGGGTGGGAAAAAAGGATGCAATCAGGCAGAGGGAGCAAGCCAATGGATTTCCCAGCATTCCGTCCCTCCTGTGGTACCCAGTGGCATGGTGGTGCAGTGGGAGGTGCATGACCTCTGATGTCACACCCACCTGGGGCTTGCTGTGAGACCTGGGATTCGCAGAGTCCCGTCTGCGGAGCTGCCCAGGGAGGGACCCTGTTACACGTGGAGCAGGGAGGTGGGCAGAGTTACTTTTAGAGTCAGCTTGTTGACTGAGATGACACCTGGCGTCAGCCAGCCAGGCTCTCAGCCCCTCTCCCCAGTGAGCCTGAGGAGGGACGTATTCTAGGCCACCTCGGGGTGGGAGTTGTTCTCGGGAAAGCCCAGCTCACCCTGACCTGTCCGACCTGCCAGACTGCCCCCCAGCCTTTCCTGGAACCTCTCAGCTGGAGTCTGTTTGCACAGCTGGAGTGCGAGTAGAGGATGGACTGGGAGGGGCCGCCCTCTGGGTCCTGGGGCTCTGGTCAAATATCCTTAGGCCAAATGGGGGTAGCCCAGGATGACGGAAAGGGCCTGCAGATCCACCAGGGGAGCATGGAGCCCTGGGGCTGCTACTTTCCTGCTGCCTGACCTCTATCAAGTCAGGGGGCCCCTGGGAGCCTCCATTTCCTTATCTGTAAAGCGGAGAATGAAGTACACGGCAGTCTCTTGGGAGAACTAAACCTGATCATGAGGAGCCAACCTAATGCCTGACACATAGTGGGGCTAAAAATGTTAGTCCCCTTCTGTTTCTTCTCTTTCTATCCCTTTTCTCCTATTTTTCGCTCTGCAGAGTCATCTTCAATTATTTCCATATACCTCCACTGAGTGCCATTGGCAGCAGGCACTGTGGGTGTCACGGTGAATGAGGCAGGCCCTAGCCCTTGAACAACTTCCAGTCTCATGGCAAAGACAGACGGACAGGGCAGTGCTGCACAGCAAGTGGGAACAGGCCCGGCTTCTCAGAAAAGGTGTTGCCTGGGCTGATTCTGAGGTCTCCTCAGCTAACCTTCCTGAGTGATCAGATGCCCACCTGCTGCCTGAGTAGTTCGCAGCTCCCATTTGTCCTTTAAGTACTGCCTCCTCCATGAAGCCATCCAGCCTTCCACTTGATCTCCCAAAGAGATCTCCCATTTTACTGTCCAATCCTTGGAGCGATGCTGTGAGATGGGTAATATTATCATGCCGGTTTACAGATAAGTCACTGGAACTTAAAGAAGCTAGTGAACAATGGCAAGATGTCATCTGAATTCAGCTCTGTCTGAGTCCAGATTGAACTCTTTCTATAAGGCTTACTTGCCCCTTCCTTAGGCCTTCCTTCTACACTGGCCTCTCTCAGAGCAATTATCACCTGTCTTTTAGTTATTTGTTTACTGAGCTGTGGTCCCCACCAGTCTGGAAACCCCTCAGGAGCTGACCGATCTCATGCCTGTGTGTGACGGAGCGGTGCAGGTCGGGCGCAGAGCAGGCACCAGTGGACGCAGGTTAAGACGGAGTCAGTTCAGAGACTGGAGCAGTCACCCTCCTCCCTAGAGTCCACCTTGGCGGCATGACCCCACTCTGTTGGTCCAGGTCCTTCCTCCCCTCCTTTCTCCCTGGTTCTGGGCACTCTGGGGCCAACAGGATGTGACAGGGCAGGGTGTGTGGTGGTCATGCAAGTCCAGCCAAGCAGGCCAACACAGGAGTTGAGGGCATGAGCTCTTGACTGACACTGAGGTGAAGATGAAGGCCAAGGGAGGGAGGCACACTGACAAGAAGTCGCACCCCATAAACCCAGGAAAACCCAGTAAGTCTTTGCAAGGAGCTTAGGGAATTTAAGGGGGGGACAATGGGCTAAGGAATCAGCCCAAAAAAGCAGGCGGCAGATCTGGCCAACTCCTCAGACATATGTCCGTCTGTTGTTGATGTCTGAGTGGCTGCTTCTCTTCCCCATCAGAGCCCAGCTATGCTTGGCCCATTTGCTTGGGTCCCAGCAGGCCTGGAGGCCAAGGGATCCTGGGAAGGAGTTCACCCGGGAGAGTGACTGACAGGTTGTCAGGCAGGCCAACTTTTGGATGGGAACTTGGTCCACAGGCAGACCAGACAGCAGCTGAGATCCCGGGGGGAACTGGCCCTGGTGATGGATGCTCTAAGACCTTCCTGTCTGCCTCTGCTCCGTCTCCTCTGCCCACCCCCTAACTCCCATCCTGCCTTCTTGTCCTCTCCTTGGTCACTGGCCAGCGGTGCTGGGGTAGAAGAGCTGGCAGATTCATCAGGCGGGGGATGCAGGGAGGCTGGAGCCATCAGTTCATGAATCAGTTCAGATCTGGTGCTCCTGTCAGTTGGAGACAACGCAGCAGCATCTGGAGTATGTGCCCCAGGGGCACTGTGCTACAGAGGGGAGAAGGGGGACTCTGCAACCAGACAGACCTGGCCTCAAATCCTGGCGCCACCACTCACCAGCTCTGTGACCTTGGGCCAGCCACTTGACTTCTCCAGGCCTCAACATCCTCCTCTGTAAAATGGTGATAATAGACCCTGCCTTGCCTAACTCCCAGGTTGCTGAGAGGATCAAATGAGAGAAAGGGTTCTAAATTGCTGCCAAAGCACGTTACCGTTACTGCCCACCACACAGCAGGCCAGCGGCAGACTCCATCTCAGACTCAGCTCTCCTGCCTCCCAGACTCTTATTCTTCCTCTGTCCTGGCCCCTCTTATTGACCAGCCTAGGTTTTAGCCTGCTCTAGAGGCAGAGGGATAGACTTGATGACCTCGGGCTGAGCCTCTCTGGGTCTGCCTGATTTGGTTCCAGGGATTGAGAGCACGTAAGAGTTGGGCCATTGCTGTGTTTAACTGATTGAATGACTGATAGTGAATGTGGGTGATGAAATTGTGCCTGCCCGTGAATCCCTGAACTCACCCCTGGAGACTCAGTGTGAACGGGGTGATGGGGAGAAGGCAGAAGGAAGCTCCAGCGCTTGAGGAACCTGCAGACTCTTTGGGGCAGTGAGACACCCTTTTAAGAGCTACCAGCCGAAAATACAGGGCAGAGCATCCAAGATACCAAGTCTGGTGATAATAGTGCCCCGGGGCCCAATGCACATTGCCAGCATTCAAGAAATACTTGCCAAATGAAGGAAAGAATGGTTGACCTGGTGGCACAGACAATCTTTGTGTGTTATCCATGGGCCCCTTGGGCCTTCCATGCTCCCAGGAGATGTGGGGGACACTTGGTCAGGACCTCGGACTGCTCAGCAGTCCCACAGTTGTTTGTCATACTTCTCTGTCCCTGCTCAAGAGAGTCAACCAGGAGAGTCAACCATACTGTGTCAAACCATCAGACCCGCACACAAAACTTGGCCCTTCTCCTTTTCCTACAAAAACTCGATCGCCCTGGGAACTTTGCCATGCTTTGTCACTTTACCGAAGATTTAAGGGTGTCACGGGGGAGGGGTCACAGGTTTTCCCAACTTTATAAGTTGCCCCATAGAACACCCCACCTTCCAAACTCCAAGCTCCTGACCTGTGCCCCCTCCTCAGCCTTCTGGGAAATGTAGTCCAGGGGATGCTCCCTGACCCCTTCCTGCCGCCATCCACAGCTTTCCTTGCAGGAAGGAGGGCTGTCAGTCTGCTTCTCCCATCCCAGAGAATTCCAAGGAATATAGTATTATCCATTTTTTCCTTCCACATGAATCTCCCTAGGCCCTGTGAGTCCCCAGACAAGTTCCCAGGGGGTGGGAGGCGGTTCAGGCTCAGGGTGGAGAAGGCCTTCCTAACACTGAGAGCTGTCTAGATTGCCTGGAGGTGCTGCGCCCCCTGTCACAGGAGGTATGCCAGCGGAGTGAGAGTGCAGCAGGTCCTCATGTGTGCAGCGATGAACTCTCAGGTATTTATTCAACCTGGGGGTTGGAAAGAATATGAAGCCAGGAACAGGAGACCTGGGTTTATGACCCCAACTCTCTTACTGACTCTCAGTGTGGGCCTGATCAAGCCCTCACCTGTCTCTGTGCCTCAGTTTCCCCATTTGCACAATGAGTGGCTGAGTGGGGAGCGGAGGATAGGGAGGTCAGACTCGGTGCTCTATCAGGGTCCCTGTGACTCTGAGACACTGTGATTTCCCGATAGCTCAAGAGTGGAAGGTGATTTGTTTTTTCTGCAAAGGGGACTGAGTGTCAAGTTTGTGGGAAATTGAGAGTGACTGGATCTTCTTATCTCTCTGGCTCCAGGCCCAGCTGGGGTTCCGTTTGGCTGCAGTAGAGGGGAGAGGGGCACCCCAGACCCTCCTCTGGTCTGTGGAGAAAGTGGAGCGGGCCCTTGGCATCCTGCATGGAGTGGGTCCAGCCGGGCAGGGTGGCCTTCCCAGCCTGTGGAGACAGAAGATGGCAGTGGTACAGAGCAGTGTGGCCTTGGTATGGAGAGCAAGAAGGGGAGCACCCCTCCATATCTCTGTGTGGCTCAGGGTCCATGAAGACAGCTCTGCTTTTGGGATGGGGCTGTGGTATGGAGCCCATACCTGTCTGTCATCCTCTTGCAAGGCAGACTCTGTGGGGAGATGGGAAAGCATGGCTGTCTCTGACTTTCATTGAGATTGGTCCAAATATTCCCAAATTTTCCCATCTAAGCTCTACAAAGATCCCTTTGATTCTTAGTAAACATTTTTTGACCAACTACCACATGCCAGGTTTTGTGCTGGGCACTGAGGTATAGGCCTTCAGCTGTGGCCCCACAGTGCACCCACCGCTTGCCCTGCCGTCTTCTGGGACCACGGCCAACTTGGAGCGCATCCTCATTGCCATCAAGTTGGAGGGCATGCCGCTGGGGGGCAGGATGGTCAAGTGCTTCCAGCAGAAGGGATTCTGCCTTGTGGCCTTGAAGCTGCTCAGCCTCTGAGGAACGCCTGAAGAGCAGTGCACTGACCTGAAAGACTGCCCGTTCTTCCCGGGGTTGGAGAAACACACGAGCTCGGGGCCCGTGTGGCCACGGTCTGGGAGGGGCTGAATCTGGGGAAGACAGGGCCAGTGACGCCTGGGGAGACCAATCCAGTGGAATCTAAACCAGGCACCATTTGAGGGGACTTCCGCATCCAACTTGGCAGGAGCATCATTCACACAGCGATTCAGTAAAAAGTGCTGAAAGGGAAACCAGCCTGTGGTTTAAGCCTGAAGGGTTGGTGACCACAAGTCTTTTGCTTTTGGCTGGATCTATGGATAACAGGGGGACAAAGCAGCAGTCCCTTTGACACCACTCGATGTGTCCCTGGACACAGCTTTTCATTCCACTAACTTGGAAGCAGTAGAATCAATCTTTCTTTTCTAAAACATATTTGCCAGTTAAAGTCTTTGGAAATTGGGAAAAAAAGAAAGGAAGGAAGGAAGAAATGGCCCCTGTCTTATCTAAGGAGAAAGAGACAAGCATTACAGCACAGGAGGGTATATTCCCCGACAGGAGCCCACAAAGGGCTATGGCAGCATGGTGCGGGTGAGGGGGCTGGTATCCAGATGTGGTCAGGCCAGACAAGGATACTGAAGTCTAAGCAGGAATTTGCTAGACCAAGGGAATGCAGGGAGGAAACTGGCATGTTCCAAGGAGAAGGAGCAACGCCTACAAAAGCCTATTGTAGGGGGAGAGCAAGGCTCATTCTGAGACCTGCAGTGGCTGTTCCTTGAGTGTGCATGACTGATGAAGAGCAAGGGGTAGGAAGAGTTGGGGAGAGGAGTGTGGGGCATGCAAAGAGAGAGAAGGCCAGGATCAGGCAGGGTCTGGAGCCATGTAGGGGAGGCTGAACATTATCCTAGAGGCTGTGGGAGCGAGTGAAGGGTTTTAGCTGGAATGACATGGTTGGGTTTGTACTTAGAGAAGATGGCAGTGATGCCGTGTGGAAGATGGACTGGAGGGGGAGAGCCTGGAGACAAGCTGGGAGACTGCTCAGTGAATCAGTTGAGAGATGATGATGGATGGGCTGCGGTGGTGGAAATGGGAATGGAGAGAAGTGAGTGGATTTGTGAGATTTTGAGGAGGCGAAGTCAGCAGGACCTTGGTGTCCCATAAATTCTACATTCTGAATGGTTTTGTTTTACAAATCCACGGCATCTTTTTAGCAGTTAAATTTATGACATCCATTAAAATAGTAATAACTAGTACGGCCTTGGATGAGTTTCATTCATGTAGGTTTGGAAATGGGTCTTATCCAGCTAGCACCCACCTCATACTGTAACAGGCAGTCAGAACTTTGGGTCATCAGGAGCTAAATAATTCTGCCTTCTTAGTCAATATAATCATAGCTTAAAGCAGCAAAACTTGATGTTTTAGTTACCTAAAGTTAGTTGGTCACCAAGACCTGGTCTCTCTCCCTCTGGCATCACCCTCCAAACGGTCGTTCACACTGCAGTCAGAAAGATATTTCTAAAATGAAAATCGGACCATGTCTTAAAATTCCATGGTGGTTCTGAGGTTCTTCTCTCTTCTGTCTCACACCCTCTGCCTCAGTGGACCTCGCCTTCCTCCTACCTCACAGGTAGGATACTACCTAGACAAGATTTATTCTCGAATATTCTCACAGTCAGATCTATCCTGCTCTTTGGACCCCAAATCCTACCCAATAACCCTAACCTGGATGCCACACCTCAGACTCAATCTGTCCAAAATCAAGCTCTCGGCCTTCCTTCAGACTCCCACCTCCCGACCTCTCCCTCTTCCAGTTCCTCCCAGTTTAGTACACACTTTCACCAGCCACGTGGGAGTCATCCCCGGTAATCACCTTCCCTCTCTCCCACCCTCATGCTCAACCCATTACTAAGTCAGTCCTATCTACCTGCTTCTTTCCCACTCTGCTGCCAACCCCACCCCCTGCCCCTGAATCTAGACGTCCCTGCTCTCTTGCCGGGATCCCTTCAGGAAACTTTTATCTGGAATCCCTGCCTCCATCTTGCTTTTCTCTAAGTCACTCTCTACAGCAGCCAAAGGGACTTTTTAAAATATAAGATGCATCATGTCATTCCCCACCCCCACCTCCCTGCTTAGAATCAAGCAGCGCTTCCCACTGCTCTTAAAACATCAGCTAGGCTTAACGAGACCCAGTAGGATCTGGCCTCTGCCCACCTCTGGTGGATTTGTGGTGTATCAGGTTAGCGATGCTGGAGTTATGTTTCCCAGAATTCCCTTCACTGCATATTCCAGGTGTGCAAGAAGTGCAAGAGAGTGTTTGCGGGAGATTTGGAAGGAGGAAGTGGAAGCGCAGTCGTATTGTTTTACACTCAGAAGGGCAGCGTAGGGTCCTAGGCCCTGGTGCAGTCGCTCATGTTGGCATAGGGAAGCAACTGTCCTGCGGTTCCTCCACCTGCCCTACCATCCTGGAGCTTCTCCTGGCTAGGGAGAGTGCTTAGCCCCACGGTGAAGGGCCCCCACTTCTGCAGCCACTGGCATACGCCAAGAAGGAGCTCTGGAGGACTGAGAGCTTCAGGACTCCATCTTCACATCTTTCCCCTTCGACTAGCTGCCCTGGCGACTTCAGGCCCCAGGATCAGACGTTCAGACGACAGCCTCAGGCAGACGGTAAACCACCTCCCACAGCGCATTTCAGACCCCTGTCATAAATCCCTGTCACTCCTAGCAGTTCCGTTTCTCTGATTGGACCCTGACCAATCCCCCGCCTCTCCAGGACCATCTGGTGCCCTTCTCCCTTGTGCTCAGTGAGGCCAGCTGCCCTGGCCCTCTGTTTGCTTATTTGTCTGTTGTTTTCTTGAGCACATGACTCTCCGTCCTGTTCCCGAGCCTCTGTGCACTACTCCTTCCTCCTGGATGCTGCGCTTCATGCTGTCCGCCTGACCAACTCCTGTCCATCCTGCGGATCGCAGGTCTGCTACGTCTACTCATGGCACTAAATATTTCTGTTTTTGTGGACCTTTCCAGGTTTGTGGTTCTTTTGTGTGAGCATGTGTGTATACAGTGCGACCATCTGTATCATGTCTGTCTGCCCACTAGACTGTAGTGTTCATGTAGCAGGGCCATAGCCTATTGATTCATCTCATAGAGCCTGGCCTAGCGGAGTGGTCGACGCAGAGTAGTTCTTTAATGATGATTTATCCAAAAATTGAATGAAAGAAGGCAAAAATGAGCAAAGGGGAAAAGAAAGAAAGGAAAAGAGAAAGGATGGAAGAAAGAAAGAGAGAGAGAGAGAGAAACAAAGAAAGAAAGAAAAGGAAGGTAGGAAGAAAGAAAGAAAGAAAACGGAAGAAAGAAAGAAAGAAAAAGAAAAAAAGAAAAAGAAAGAAAGAAAGAAGGAAGGAAGAAAATGCAGTCTTGTTTGTTGTTCGATTTTCATCTACAGGAAAGCCCTCCTAGGCAGGCTGGGGAGAGGCCCCTCTGTGGTCCCCATGATCACATCCCTTCTCACACTGGATTCTGAGTTTATTCTCTCCCCACACACTGTGAACTCTAGGTGGGGCCTGCGTGCAGAGAGGGCAATGAGCATTTGGCAAAAGGATTGAACTCTTGGCAAAGTCCGAGATTCTTAGCCTGGCATTCTAGGCTTTTCCCACAAACTCCTGCTCACCCCTTAGGCTCCTGTCTTCCTCTCCCCAAACTCTACACTGTTACCTGAACCAGCCACACTCCCTCTGAGCTTCTGCACATGCGCTTTCCTCCACCTTGGCTGGCCACCCCGTCCTCCACCTGGCAAAGTCCAGATGCCCTTCCAGCCCAGCTCAGAGAGCAGGCCCACCAGGCCGGCCAGAGGCTGGGAGGCCGGGCAGTGAGGGCTCACTCGGTCTTTGGGGCTGGCCTATTTTTTCCAAGGGTTTTCTTCCTCAGTGACTCAAAGCTTTGCCAGAAATAACAAAGGTCATTGGACCAAAGACAAAGAAGGGAGGGCTTAGGTCAATAAAGGACATGGTTTCCCTGGGTTGTGGGGAGCACACTCCCTCCACTGCCTCTGCCCGGTGGTCCTAAAGCATGCCCTGCCTCTCCCTCCCCCAGGCTCACTGCCTTTCCCTGCACACATCCCAGAGCGAACTTGGGACCACCGGTATGTCCTGTGGTCGGGATTTCCAGTCCCTACACTGCATTCATTTGCTCACATTTACTCCTTTTGGGCTGGGCACTACGGGGACAAGATCAGCAGTCTCTGACTGTAAAGAGATGCAAACAGACAATCTCAGTGTCCTGTGACAGATGGAATCACAGGGGGCTAAAGAAGAGGGGACAAAGGGGGCTTTTCAGGGGAAGTGACATCTAGGCCTGCACCTGAAGGATTAGAGGATTTGCCCAGGCAAAGGAATGGAGAGTGTCCTGTGCAAAGAGGTGGGTGTTCCAGCCTGAGAAAACAGCAGGTAAGGCCTGGGAGCAAAAGAGAAGGAGGCATTCTGGGTGCTGGAAATGTCCAGTGTGACCTCAGTGTGGAGCGTCCGGAAGTAAGGGGAGAGAGGATGGCTGGGACCACATCGCAGAGGGACTTAGGGAGCCAGGATAACAAATGGAATTTATCCAGAGGCCGGTGGAGAGCCACTGATGGGTCTTGGTCTGTCTGACTGTGCATTGGAACTAACTGGCTTTGCCTTTATCGCGCTGTGGAAAGCTGCATTGTAACGCCTCCTCTGCTGAAAGCTCACTGCATGACCTTGGGCCTGTCCTTGGACCCCAAACCCCAACTGTCCCCAGCTCCTGGCCTCTTCATCTAGAAAAACAGGCATTTGGACTAGGTGATCTTTAAGGCTCTGCTGTCTCTGAAATGTGCTGATTCTAGGATATTCTGTTCGATTAGTTAGTGAATCGATTAAGCAACATTTACTGAGCACAGATTTTGTGCCAGGCATTTTGTAAGAAGACAAAGACCCCCACTCTGCAGGAGCTCACAGTGTGCTGGGGAGGCCAATACACAAATCTATACCCACAACACAAAGCAGAAGGAGCTCAGAGCTGTGGGAGCACAGTGGAGGGAGTGACTCACTCTCCCTGGGGCATCTGGGGGCGGCTTTGAGAGGAGGCAGCGATGAGCTGGGCCTTGAAGGATGTGCTGGGGGTGAAGATAGGGCCTGCTTTGTTCAGGAAGAATGAGTCACCTGGGGGGCTGGAGGCAGGAAACGAGGCCCAGAGGCAGGTAGCCACTAGACCCCTGCAGGCCCCGGGTGCCAGGCTCAGAGTCTGCATCCTCTGCAGGGGTGGGAGCATGAGGAGTCCCGAGGAGGGGGAGCCCATTCGCTCCGTCTTTGGGACACTGGAGCGGACTTTGCTTCATTGACTGGAGTCAAATTCCCGAGGTGCACACAGGAAAGGAGGCGTCACTTTAGAGCCCTAGCTGTGAGTTAATGACTGAAATACATGATCTTCTTGTTTCAAGCCTGACAACAACTCTCCAAGATTGAAAGGAAAATTGAGCTTTTCACAGGAGGAAACTGAGGCTCAGAGAGGGTTAGCACTATGTCTGAGGTCACATAGTTAAAAGGTGGTGGAGCCAGGACCACACCCACCTCCCGGTGTGCCTGACTCCAGACTTTTCTTCCCACTGGCCACCCTGGCTGCCTGGTACCCAGGCCTGTGCTCGAAGCAGGTCCTTTCCACTGGACCCAGCGCCCGTGCTCAAGGGCTTGGTCCAAGCTGCTTCCTGCTGTCCTCTGGGGGTGGTAGGGTGTGGAGGGGAGTGTGTTGGGGGGAGGGGAGGAAGCACCCCCCCAATCTGGCCTGTCACTGGACACCCTCCAAGAACGGGCACAGGCTCCCCACTGCCCGGGAGGGAATAAACTCTTGAACTCTCAGCAGAGATAAAAGCGCTATCTCCTCCCAGCCCTGAGTGTCGGCAGATGGGCCTCTTGGGCTGACCTCCAGTGGGTGGGACGCGTGGGGCCTCAGGGTCTGCCTTCCCCTGGAGATGCCCCAGCGCCTGCTTCCTGAGAGTCCATTCAGCACAGCCCCATCTGGTAGAGCCTGGGGTGAGCAAGCAAGTTCTGAGACAGGTACAGGTTCCCAACCCAGCTCTGCCTCTTCCCTGAAGTGAGACTGTGGGCAAATCACTTCTTTGAACCTTAGCTTCTTCATCTATAAAATGAGGATGATAACCCCTCCTAGGGGCCAAGTGCAATTGGTTCCTGGTATATAGCAAGCCCTGTGCAAACGGGGGATCATTTCAATGCAGTGATAAAATGCAGCCCGTCTGCCTGGGTCCAAGAGTCCGGCTCCTCCTCCTCTAGTGTGTGACTCTGGGGAAGTTTACTTCAACCCAGTGCCTTGATTTCCTCTTTGATAAGATGCAGTTATGAGGGCGACCCTGGTTAATTCAGATGAAGCATCTAGGAGAGTCCTGACCCGGGGGCAGGTGCTCTGTGGGATCCGTCATTCATCGTTAGTGTCTCTCTCTCCTTCGCCCTCTGAGCGCCCAGATGGGCGTCCCCTGTCCTGCTCCTGCCCTGCTCTGGTAAGCCCCCAGCTCTCTCACTCTCTTTCTCCTCCTCTGGGCAAACCTCTCTCACCACTTCCCACTTTCCCTCTTGTCTCAGTATGGGTGCTTGGCGGGTCCCTTTCCAGCCTGTGCGGAGGGATTTAAGGCGGATGGGGACACAGGCTTTCTGGCCCAGCTCAAAGTGAGTAGACAACCCCTCTCTGTCTGCCACACCATCTGCCCAGGGCCGGAGAACAGACCATGCTTTTCCTGACCCTACAGACAGATGCCGCTGTGGTGATTCATGGACTCAGGAGCCGGAGAGTCAGGGTAGAAATGGCCTCAGAGGCTCCCTACCGGCGACACGCCCTCACCTCGTGCCCCCAGACCTACACAGAAGGCACCTGCCCTCCCATAGGAGTCTCAGGGTGGAAAGAGGGATCCAGTTTCCCCTGCTGCTAGGAATAATGCCCAAGGACCAGTAGGTCCCTGGCTGCCATGCCTGGGGACGAGCCTGCGTGTCCCTCCACAGTCACAGCCGGGCAGACTGGCTCTGAGCCTTTGCTATTTGAGGGATGTTTGGATAACCTCTTACCCCTCCTCCCCCTCCTGCAAGGCCCCACCTGATCACCCGCACTCGGGGCCTCTGCTTATCTCCTCGCTCTGAACTCCCTATCCATTACTGTGTGCGGAGTTTTATCTGAGCCTCCCTGGAATGAGCTGATTTCTATGAATAATTGGAATAGCTGGCTGGTGACCCAGCACTGCTGCCACCAGGGTGACTTGGCTGCAGAGCGCATGTGCAGCTCTTTCTCTCTCTCCATTGCCATGGCTGTGGTCTGGTCCAGGCTGCCCTAACCTTTTGCTGGATCGCCCTTAACAGCTTTCTGACTGCTCTCACGCCAGGCTTACTGCTCCCTGCCCTCCATCATCCGCTAGTCCATCCTCCACAGCACACACAGATCGAGCTGCAAAGCTCAAACCTTCCTAGAGACCGCCCTGCCCTTGGCTTGTCATTTAGGGCCTTCCTGATTGAAGCCCACTTGACTTCTCAGCCTCACGGGTAAAGATTCACCCTCATGTTCCCTAAGTGCAAAGGAAGGCTTTGCCCAAGCTGCTCCCTCCGGCGTTGTTCATTCAGTCAGTCTGTCTACCACTGTCGAACGCCTACCTTGTCCAGGCCTTCCGTGGGGCACTAAGAATGCAGAAACAAACAAGCACAGACCTTGACCTTAGGCAGCATACGGGCTAGTGGGAGAGGCAGATTCCTAAACAGGTCATCTGTAATGGAGTGAAACTGGTGTTCTAGAGATATTCAGTGTTGGAGGGGGTGGGAGAGTGGGTCTGTGAGAGTCCAGAGGGTCCTAACTCAGCCTGGGGTTAGTAGGGAAGCCTTCCTGGAGGAGGGGGCATAGAGTGAGTTCCTGAAGGATGAGAAAACTGACCAGATAGGCAAAGAAAACTTTACCTGTTAAACGATACTGACCTCTTGAACCAGACCAATTGAAACGCTGCTTCCTCCAAGAATTCTTCCTTGATTAGCAAGACCCACACTGGCCTCCCTCCAGGGCCAGCTCCATGGGCGTGCAGCCTGTGCAGTCACACAAGGCCCCACACTGAGAAGAGCCCCGCCCCCTACTTGGTTTAATTTTCTGCTGTTGCTGTCTTGAAATTATTCATAATTTCAATGATTTTCACTTTTCACTCGGCCCCTCTGAATCATGGAAGCACTGGTCCTCTCTCTCTCAGCTCTTGTCACTTCCAAACCTGTATTGTTTGTGCCCCCCAAATGCCCTATCTTTTCCCTGGGTAGCATCTATACCTCTGGGTGGGTCTGAGTCATCTCTGTCCTCGGGGTCCAGAACAGAGGTGAGCACTGAAGATGCCTCTGTGAAGATTTTGGTGGACGCAAGGAGACCTCACTGGAACACAGCCGTTTCTTCAAAGCCAGGATATCATCCAGTGCGAAGGGGTGTGGTCCAGCCTGCACATGCTCCAGGAATCCAGAGAGATGAGAGATGGCCGTGACTGGAGGTGTCAGAGGGTGTTTCCCAGAGGACCCTCCTCCGCTCCCCTGTCAACTGTCCCTTCTCAGCTGAAAGCCCGTCCTGCTGTCTAATCTCAATTCTTCTTGCTGCATTGCTCCCCTCCCCCCTTCTCCAGGCCTCTCCCCAGGCCTTTGGGCACAGCAGAGAGAAGCTGGGAGGTAGGATGACAGCATCTTAATTTCCCTGCTAATTACAAGCGCTGGGAAGAGGGGCGCTAAATGCCAGATAATTACTCGGGAGGAGACACGCGCCAGACTCCTGGCTGCTCCCCACCCCAGGAATTTCACTTTAATGGTTTTCTTTTCTTCTTCCTTTTTTTTTTTTTAAAAAAAGAGAGAGATAAAAAGAATTAAAGCCCATGGCCTTCTCTCTCCGTAGCGTCAAGAGGTAAAGAAAGCAGTCCTTTGCTTAAAGATCTCTCCTCATCAGGGACCTATATTCTGACCCTCTGCACTGGATCTGAGGAGAAGGTCTGAGCATCCGCAGCCTTGTTTGTACTTGAGTGAGGCTGAGGATGTGGAATGGGGTGGGTGGGGGGAGGAGCCCAGCCATCTCCTCCCTGCTCACCACCTGAGACACACACCAACACACACACACACACACACACACACACACACACACGCACACCACCACCAGGGCTCTGCTTTTGAAAATTGGAAACTTGAGCTGCTGTCTGGCTCAGAGTTGCAGGGCATGAAGAGGCAGGGTGGGGTGCCCTGTGGTCCCTTCCGTGGGCTCTGTCACTCATCCTGAGGGCCTGGGGTGGGGGGGCAGTGTCACCCAGTTGCTTGGCCTCACTCCCGCGCCCTGATGCCTGCCAGCTTCAGGCACAGATTGAAAGGCTCCCAACAGGAAGCTATTAAGTTGATGAGCATTCTTGTGGCCCTGGATTGATACAGTGACGCTCTGTTTCGTAAAGCTGTTATAATTTCCATAATAACATTTTCCTCTTCTTAAATAAACTTGGACCCCAGCCCAAAGAACGTGGCTGGCTTTGCCTGGGGAATTCAGAACCTGAGATCGTGGAGGGAGCACCTCTTGGAAAGGTGGGAAGGGGAAGGGAGACGCACAGCTTCCTCAGCCAAAAGGGTGAGCCTCAGATGGGTTGGGGGAGGTGGGCTGAGCGGGAATCTCAGAAGGACCCATAACTCAGCTCTGGGCTGGGCCAGCGCCCCTCCATCAGCCTGCATAGATTCCTTATATAACACAGGGAGGCAGCCTAGTACAGTGGTGAAGAATATAGACTCCAGGTTTCGATTATAGGCTCTCTATATACTACTGTGTGATCCTAGGCAATTCACTTAACCTCTCTGTGCCTCAGTTCCCTCATCTCAAAAATAGGGATAATAATAGTATATAACTTACAGGAACGCTGTGAGGATTAAATGAGATAATATATGCAAAGTGCCTAAATAAGTAGCTGGTGCAAAGCATGTGCTCAACACCTTTTACAAGGAATTCACACAAATGACCGTGTCTCCTAGATAATTTTACAGTTCGAAGTTTCTCAAGTTCCAGAGTCAGGGAGTAAAAAAATCTTAGCACTTTTGAATCACTGAGTTAAAAAAGTCTTGAGATGATGTAGTAATGAGATGAAACAATAATTAGTAATCTGGAGTCTTAGATTCACAGAATCCTCGACGATGAAACAAAGTGACGTTCACTTCTTAAAGTCTTCAAGGGCAGCCGAACACTAGCCATCCAGCATCTGCTCCCACATCTCTGTGACATGTTGCCTCCTGTGACTGATTACAGACCTGCCCGCTTTGTCAGCCAGGGGGGGTTCTAGTTCTTCTCTTTGGGTACCAGAATGCATCGGCATCTGCTTCCTTCTGCCACAAGAGCCCTGAGAATTGAGAGGGATGGAGACATCTGGTCTACCCAAAGCCTGCTCTTCTCTGAGCTACTTTCTCTCAGAGCAAGGCTTTCCATCGTGTCTCTACTGGGCTCCCTTGGTCCCACCAAGCCCTACCGCCTAATGTCCCAGAGTGAACACCAGGTGCACCTGGCCATGGCAGGGCTCAGGAGCACTCACATCACTCTCCATTATCTTTCACCTTGGTTCAGGACCTTGCTTTTTCTGGCAAGTCAGCTTCTCTGGAGGTCAACTCCTAGAGCCTATTTCAGTGAATAATTACAGAAGTGAGTGTGTGTGTGTGTGTGTGTGCATGCTTTTGTGTGTGCAAATGTGTAGAAGATTGCGAAGGGAGCTTTGAGGCTGAATCTCAAGCTGAGAACACGAAGACTAAAGAGGGAAAAGAAGCAGAGTGAAATGGCTGAAAGTCCTTCCAATGGGAAGGCGGCATCTGCTGAAGTGGTGGCACGTGCAGCAAGCTGGAAAGGGCCCCATCATACATACCTTCCGACTGGTGTGCAGAACATGCACAATTCTCACGATTGTTTCATAATTTCCCATACCCATTTTCTTTGAGAGGAAGCAGACAGTGGGCCGGCAGGAGGTCCATTAGCTCCTAATGCTAGTGTGACTGTGAGTTAAAGGTATTTCCCCCAAATATAACTGGCTGGGCATCTTGACGGGCGTTGAGAATGATGCATATGACTATCTGGGTGTGTCCTGCACCAAGGTGCCTGGCCAAAGGGCAAGTTGGGACCAGTGCTCTGCTCACAAGACCACATTATGACATGGGCTGCGTCCAACAGAAGGGACATCTTTCTCTAAAGCACACACAGGTATCCTAAGGTCTACCAGTAGGCAAGGGGGCGGTGGAGGGGGCGATGAAATAATGAAAAATGTAGGTCCAGGGACATAGGAACTGGGAAGGGTGACAAATTTATTTTTCAGTGAGAGGCACAGAAGTGACTCAAACTCAAGCCCTTTCCTTGAGAAGCTCCAATCTAATGCAGGGAACAGACATCTAAAGAGACTGTGATGAGAGAGCTGGGAGCCTGGAGGAGGGTGGGGATGGGGCTACAGCTCTGGGTCCTGGAGGATGAACAGGGGTACGTCAGGTAGGGGAGGCTGGAAGGGGAGGCCTAGGCAGCATGATGATGTTGGAAAATGGGGAACGAAATATTGTGATTTACGAGAAATATATATTTGGTCATTCAGATAACCAAAATATATTTCTCACATATATTTGGTCTTCGTCCACGGTTCCTGGCTCACAGCTCCCAAAACTCTTGGAATTTCCTGAGTGATAAGAGCAATGAGAGCATCTTTTGTCATAATATTTGGTCTCTTATCCTCAGTTCCTGAAATCCCTTCAGAGCCATAAAGGTGAAATGGATGTCTTGTTATTCATAACAAGCCCCTTTCCACCACAACTGGGTTTATGTTTATGAGGTGAGTTTCAAAAAGCACCCAAGGATGGGGTCTGGTTGCCAGGGAAACCACATATGATTAGAGGGTTGGAACTTTCGGTCCCACCCCTTGATTTTTGGGGACAGGGGTTGAATCAATCATCAACGACCAATGATTTCATCAATCATGCCTATGCAATGAAACCTCCACCAAAACCCAAGAGGACAGGGCTCAGAGAAGTTCCAAGTTGGGGAACAAGAATCCTTCCAAGTGCCACTGTGGTGGGCCCCAATCCCCATGGGGACAGAGCTCCTTTGTTTGGGACCTTGCTCTATGTATCTCTTCATCCGGCTGTTGATTTATATCCTTTAATATCCTCTGTAATAAATTGGTAATCTAGTGAGTAAACAGGTCTCCTGAGTTCTGTGAGCCTCTCTAGCAAATTAATCAAACCCGTGGAGGGAACCTCTGATGTATAACCAGTTGGTCAGAAACAGAGGTAACAACCTGGACTTATAATTGGTGTCTGAAATGGAGGGTGGTCTTGTGGGACTGAACCCTTAACCTCTGGAATCTGATGCTATCTCTGGGTAGATATCGTCAGAGTTGAACTGTAGGACACCCAGCTGGTGTTGGAGAATTGCTTGGTGCTGTGGGAAGCCCCCCTCCCGGACAGTGGAATTGGGTATTAGAATCATCTTAGGAATGATTCTCAGCAGCCAGCACAGGGCTTAGCATGAAGAAGGACCTATCTGATAATGGACGAGTGATTTAATGAAGGTGCATGGGTGAACATGGGGGAATTGGAGGGGATAAAGTTGGGGAGATGAGCAGGGCCTGGATCTGGAGGGTCTCCGCAGGCTGCGTGTGAAGATGCTCCAACACTTCTCTTGCTGTTGAGGAGCTACTGACTGACAAGATCAGCTCTGTTAGAATGATCCCTCTGGCAAACGTGTGGAGGTGGCTCAGAGGGATGAGACTAGAGCAGGGTCACCATTAGCCACATGTGTTGTCCCTGCTCTATGGCAAGCCCAGAGCTTGGAGCTGGGTGAGTGGGACTGGCCAGACTGTGGTGCAGGGACCTCCGAGGGCTGAGGAAGGCAGAGTCGTATGCATGACGGAGCTGCCTGTGCAGCGGGAGGGGGTGCAGGAGGCAGAGGCACCCCTGGAGGCTCCTCAAGCCTGGCCTCACGGATGTGGGCTTTCTCCACCGGCAGGAGCGTTACCTGCCCAGACTTGAGGCTGCAGCACCTGGAGTCTCTCCCAGGATGGACATGAGATAACCTCCGCCCCAATTCCAGAGCTTGGAATCCAGGGACTGCCTGAGTTGCAAGATCAGCAGCTCTGACCCCAACACCTACCTCCTCCCCCAGGCACCTCCTCTGGAAAAGCAACATCATGGCTGCTGGGCTGTGTGGAAAAGGAGCTGGAGGTGGTGGGAGGCTCAGGTGGGCAAGACTGAGGGGTCTGAGAAACAAGCAAAGCCTGAGAGAAGGGGACGCCTATTGAGCCCCAGCTCTGCCCGGTGACCGTGGCTAGGTCGCTATGCCCCACCCTGCCCACATCTAGAGAACTCCTAGAACATTGGTCCAAGGAAGGGGCAGAAGAAGCTCTGCAGCCCCTTCATTTCTCTGATGGGGACCCTGAGGCCCAGGCTTTCTAGTCTGCTTTGAAAGAGGCAGGTGGATCCAAAAGGAAAAGGAGAGAATCTGAAGCTCATAGAGGACCGTGGGGTGAATGTTTCCCCTGAGGGAGGAGAGGGCACTGAGCATGTGAAGGAGGCAGGGGCCAGGCCAAGCAGCCCTTCTTTCTTCCTTGTTTCCTGTAGCCTGGCATTCATGAGCCTCTGTGATCAGCCCTCACCTGTGTCTGCAGCCACGGCTCTAACTTAGGTCTCTCCACCCCGACCTAGGCTCCAGCTCCTTGCTGTTCTCCAAGCTCCTCTCTCCTTCTCTGCCTCCTCCTGTTTGTCCATCTCACGTGCCCTCCTGTATGCTGCCCATCCCCAGTTCCCTTTCCCGTCCGCCTTGGAGTGTCCACCGCCTTCAGCTCAACTGCGCCCCCTCGCCAGCAACCCTTGTACTTTTACCACCTCTCTTTCTGCTTCAGCTTTCAGTCTGGAGCCGTGTCTCTCCCTTCTTCTCTTAGGAAACGTTCTGTTTCACCTCGGATCTTCATTGTGGGTGCCCATGTGCTCGGAGTCAGAGGGCCTGGTTTGAAGCCCTGCTCTTAAACGTGATATAAGTGTGGACATAGTCCTCAACCTCCCAGCGCCTCGTTTCCTTTTTTCTTTCTTTCTTTCTTTCTTTTTTTGACAGGGGAAGAGTCACCCTTCACTAACATCTGTTGCCAATCTTCCTCGTTTTTTCTCCCCTCCAAAGCCGCAGGACATAGTTGTGTATAGCTGTAAGTTCTTCTATATGAGCCACTGTCACAGCATGGTGACGGACACATAAGTGGTATAGATCCACGCTTGGGAGCCAGCCCCGGGCCACCAAAGCAGAGCATGCCGAACTTTAACCACCAGGCCATCAGGCTGGCTCTCATTCCCTCGTTTCTAGAATAAAGAAATACATCTTTGAGACAGGACATCCATCTGTCCTGGCGTGCCTGGGACAGTCCTGGTTTATGCCTATTGTCCTGTGTAATTATTAATAGTACTCCCTTTCACTCCCAGAAGTGTCTTGTTTTGTATGATAAATTATACATTCACCCTACTCCTGAAGCTCTTATGAAGATCAAATTAGATAATCCGATGAGATAACCGCGTAAAGTTTCTCAGCAGCACGCCTGGCACAGAGCGAGTACTCATTAAATAGTCGCTGTTGTTATTTTGTTCCCCACAGACGAGCTCCCTGAGGGAGACACCGTGTCTGAATCTGTTACAATGACCAGGTGAGAATGACAGATAACCCGAGAATTTAGACTACAATCAAGTCCAATAAATGCTCAAGTGATGTTGAGGTGACTTTGTCTCTCTTTCGGGACTCAAAAGCCTGTCAGCAGCATTGTCAATCCCCTTTTGGCCTGAGAACAGGGGAGAGACACATCTCCTGTGCACCTACTGTGTGCGAAGCTCTTTTTTTTGTGTTCTTGAATCCTCACATCCTCTGGGGAGGTGGGTCTTATGCTAAAGGCCTGTGGCCACAAAGAGCAGTTCTGTTTTGGGCTGAGAAGAAATAGGGCCAGGAGTAGGCAGAGATGAAGTTGGAGTCAGCAGTGAAGAGATGGCTCGAGGCTTGTGAGGCCCAGGAAAGGAAGCTGTGCTGTGAGAGCCGCTGCACGGTCTGAATCCAGCCAGAGACATGGGCAGAGTCAAGTCCGCACTTTAGAAAGACGGCTTTGGCCCTGTGTCGGGTGTGAGACCGGAGGGAGATGACTAGCCGAAATCCAGTGGGGAGAGGATGAGGGGCGGGGCCAGTGAACTGGAGAAATGTCCATGGATGTCTGGGGCTCTCATCCTGCTTAGCACAACACCTGATGCACCTTTGTGATTAAGATTGAGAATACTATCATTTATTATGAAAATAATACTAATAGTAAGAATGATAATAGGGCCTACTTTTGAGCATTACGATGTGTGATGGAAAGTGCTTTACCCACATTATTTCATATCTCATATTTCATATCTCATAACCTTCCTATCTGGTAGGTGCTATGACTAGCACCATTTAACAGACGGGGAAACTGAGGTCCAGAGAATTTAGATGTTTTGCCCAAGGTCACCTGCAGCTGAAAAGAGATGAATTGAGGATTTCCAGGCATGGCTGTCCAGCTCCTGTGCTGAGGCCCTCATTTTGCCTCCACACACAGTGCCTTGGAGGGATTTCTCAGTGTCTGGGCCCCAAGGAGAGAGCCGGAAGAGAAGCCCCCGTTGGGCTGGCCCTGGAGGAGAGAGGGTGGGTTTATTGTGTAACGGGGTCACTGAATGAGAAGGGTTCCAATGGCGATGGTGGAGCCTCTGTCCCCCAGTGATGCCTTCCACCGCTAAAGCCTCTGCTGACCTGGGGAGGCAGGGGAGGGAAAAGGAGGGAGTGATCCCCTCCCACCCCACCCACCCGGCTATGGGCTCCCTGGTGCTTCTAGGATCATCTCTCTTCCAATCCCAGCTCTGTGCAGTGGAGCCATCCAGCTTCCTCCAGAGACCACCATCTCTCTTCTAATTGGTGGAAAATTGGTTGCTAACTGTCAGGAAATCGCCGATTTTCCATCCATTACTGGGGGGACCAGGGCTGTGTAGCTGTGGGGGACTCTGGGTGGGAAGCAGATGCTGATTAGGCCTTGCAGTTAACGATCGGGTTCGTGGACCTCCTCAGGCAGTCCTCCCAGACTGCTTATTAACTCCCTGCGAAGACTCATTGGGTTGGAGATATTGGTTAAATGGAACGCAGAGCCACAAAAGAGTGACTATTCATTAGGCTTCGCTTGTGGGGAGGGAGGAGACCTGAGAAAAAACTGTGGCCTCCATCCAGGAATGTTAAACAGCCCCATAAGTTGGCAGAGAACTTTATAATTGCTGCTATTAAAATATATGTATTTATATAGGTGATTTGTCAGAGGAAAGAATTTCGGCACTGGGGGAGATCCTGCTATGATCTCACCTGGGATTAAGTTGTTAGGGACTAGATATTAATTAAGACTGAGGGCCCCAATCCCTTCCTAATTAGCTCCTGGGGTATAATTTGCCTGCAAATGCTACTGTTACAATCACCTTGAATTTGTCTGCAGCTTCCTCCAGCTGGATTGAGTGAGCAGGAGGGTGGGGGGGCGGGGCTGGCGATGGAGACCTGGGTTCCACGTGCACTGCTCTCTCCTTGGCTGGGACGTTGAGCCCACAGACTTGGGGAAGAGTCAACACTGGCCCAAGGTTGGGAATATATTGATGCCCAGCTGCTTCTGCATTCTCTACAAGCCAAGCAATCCAAAGGTTTTACCGAAGAGAAGTCAGGGAGTTCTCCAATGGGACCCAAACTCAACTGTGAACAAGGCTCTTCGACGATCAGGAAATGAGGGCATTTGTCAGTCTCAGTGACGGGCAGAACCGTTCCCCAGCAGTTCTCACCCCACTGAACCCCTCTGTCCTCTGACCAGTCCACCTCTATTCCCTGAACACTGTGCGTCTGTGTTCTCCCAGCTCCAGAAATTCTTCCCTTCTGTTCACCACCTTCCCCACCTGGCAAACTCCTATCCATCCTTTAGCACCTAAATTCAAAAGTCCCTTCTTTATTAATCCTTTCCTGATTGTTCCAGACATGGCTAGTTGGGCCCTCCCCTAAACCGCTTTTCTTAAATCCTCTATTCAATACTTCACCTCTCCTCGCCTTGCAAGATGACGTCTATGCCTTGGTGTCACCTATCAGACTGTGAACTTCTTGAGGGTAGGATCATACCACGTCTGATTCAACTGGAAATCTGCAGAGCTCATCCCAGAGCAGGCAGCAAAGTTGACTGAATTTGCTTTGTGTTTTTGGCTCGCGAGTGTCTTTGAGAAAGGACTCCCAGTCCTTTGCCTCTGGAGTGAGGAGGAAAATGGGCTCTGAGAGCAGGTGGTGCCCTGGTTCTTGGGTGGTGTCTGGGGCTGTGGGGTCTGGACCCTGTTCTCAGCCCCAGCACAGGCACTTAAGAGGGAGTCCTAAGTCCCTACCTTACCCAGGGCTTCTGGGCTTGAGGCAGACTATTTGAGAAGCCAAGGTCTATATCTTTCTGTCCTTCTTCCTGAGATCCCTAACACAGACCTGGGTGTATGAATGGGGTTTGGAGGAGAAAGTGAGGCTGTGTTGTACTGAATCCGATTGGCCAGGATGGAACCCACAAAAGAGATTGAGAAAGCCTGTTCAAACCCAAGCCCCTCGGCAGAGGCGTTTGCCCGCAGCTCCCTGGGCTGGGGGCTGGGGATCAAAAGCAAGGGAGGTGCTGGTGACTGGAAATATAAACAGGTTCAAGAAGGGCTTAAAGAAATTCCTGGATGACAGATCCCTAGCAGGTAACAGGTCATTAATAACCATGAAAGATGATGACAATAACAATAATAATTAATAATAACACCTCCAAGAGAGCTTTTATACTTTTAAAAGCTTTCTTTTCTTGCCACTATCTAATTAGATACTCACCACCCACTTGGGGGAGGGTGCGGATGCTCAGAAAGGTGAAGGGACATGCCTGAGGCCACACAGCTTGTTCAGGGCAGAGCTGGCAGTGGATCTGAGGAGCGTTCCTGACTCCCCCCCAGGACTTTCTTAGTGGGTGGGTACACTATTCGGGGGAGGTGTGGGGTGCGTCCTGAGCCTGGAGCCCCGTTTCTGGTCCCCAGTCCCGCATTGTCACACTGCTTCGGCAAACTCTTCACTCTAAGCGTGTACAGGGTCCTTGTCCTGCGCTGTCCGTGATCTGCCACATGACCTTGAGCAAGAGTCTCCCACTCACTCCAGTTTCTCCATGTGTGCAATGTGGTGGTTGCATATTCTGGGAAGTTACCCTCTTGGATCCACTCTTTCCTGTCTGTCGGGCGGGGTAGTAAGAGTGCCTGTCACGAGGCGTAAATGGCGCAGTACAGGGAATGTGCTTAGCGACCTGCCTGGCACGCAGTGAGCCCTTGGCAAGTAGGAGTTTGGGGTGATGCCTAAGGGGAGCAGCCCCGGGTGACCCGCTCCAGGCTGGTGCGGGACAGGCTCAGAGGGCAGAATTTTGTCTTCTAGCTGTCTGTCTGCTGTGCTCCCACACAAGGGTTTTCCAGCGGGTTCTGTGGACACTGGTGGACTTCTGGGCAATCTTCCTCAAGTTTCAGGGACACCGCAACACTTCTCTAGAAGGTTACTGGTGATCTGTGGTACCTTGCTAGACTCCCAAAGGGGCTATTTTATGTAGAGTGAGGCTTTGGAAATGCTGTGAATTCGCCAGATGTGCTCACATCTGAAGTGCGTGAGGATGTTTGCTCTGAAGCTCCTTTCTCTTATGTTATCCTCGCATTACCCGATCGTTTGGAGGACTTGTTCCCAAGTGAAAATCATGGTCCCCCTGGGGGAGTGAAAGGAGCCAGTGCTGCCACCTACAGACAGAGAAGTGGTTAGATCATTTCACGAGGAGCCTGGTTAACAGCAACAGAAAAAGAGAGGAGAGAATTCGTTACCAACCCCAACTGCCCTCTCCTATTAGTACCCTTATATTTTAAGACCTATCATTGTTCTCCACTATTGTCTTCAGATGTCCCACCTTAATTGAAATTTCTGGTTGCAAACCCAGATGCATCTGGTGCCATTTCCATTTGGGAGTACCACTGGAGCACCGACACCATCACAGTGCCTCATATAGAGTACGAAATGATTCAATTTCATGGATTGTTCATTATCAGTGAATGGCTATTATATATTGTGGAATTACCTTGGTATCAGATCAAGATTTGTGAAGGTCCTGTGCAAAGCTTCGGTTAAGCAGATCCCACTGGGATGGGATGATCCAAAGGGAGGTTCTAGGAATTGGCCAAAGAGGGAATTTTTGTCCCTGTGGATCAGTGGACTTAGAGGAGCTCCCTGCAGCACAACTTGGGCCAGTGCCTGGAGAGCAAAGAGGGCATGTTCTGGGGTCAGAGATGTATCTGGCTGGTGTGTGGAACAGGGAGGAGAGCTGTGAGTCCCTACACTCCAGGTCTCATGGTGGCATTGTGATTTACATAGCCACAAAGATTGTCAACAGTAAGTGAACTTGCATTGGACAACGGGGCAGGGGGACAGAGATGTTATAGACTGAGAAAAGCAGACATATATAGACTATTCTTAGGGCAACATACACTAGAACACCTCAAGGAGCCCAGTGGAATCTTCTCCACGTATCAAAGGAGGAAATGGGAGCTCAGAGTGGGGAAGTGCCCTGCTCCACGTCCTCCAGCAGGTCCAGAGCAGAGGCAGGACTAGAACCTAGTCCCCGGCCCCTCCCCACAGGAGCTCTGGGAAGGCTCTCACAGCAGGTGACCTCCCCCCGAACAGGACCTTGCTCTCCACCCAAAGCTCCCTTTCCCTGAGGGCTACGGCGACGAAGCTTAATCTTTAATGAACTGGCTTTCAGTTTAACTTCTGCTTGGCAATGATTAATACCCAGTGACCTACTCTGGCATCTGGGGATCCTGACCAGGACTGACCCACAAGGGTGTTGGTGGCCTCCAGGCCGGGGCGTGGGCTCGTATGCAGCTGGATGAGGTTTGAAGTTGTGCTGGGATGGCCTCGTACCTAGAAGAATCCCTTTTCTCCTGTGCCTGGAATTCCATCATTAGATGTCACTCTTCGGAAGACATCACACTGCCCCTATCAGGGGAGCGAGGGATCCAAGTTGTGTTCAAAATCCTCATTGGACTATCGATTGGACAGTTCTGGTGTCCAGCAGCTCAGAGGAATGACAGGATTCATGATTTTTAGTCAAAGATTACCAGGCTAGTGTGACGTCACTGGATCCACAGCACAACCAGACCGTATGCTTCTTACGGGTGAGGGCAGGGTCTGGAGGGCAGAGAGTGTGGGGAGAGAACCCCGAGATTTGCAACTGGGGAGACCTCAGTGCCCAGTCTAGCTTCTGACAGTCGCTAGCTGGAAAATTTGGGTAAGGCTCCCTCAGCCTCAGTTTCATTGTCTATCAAGTGGGGAAAAGAATACCTCCTTCCAGAGCCTTCTGAGGATGAAAGAGAATGTGCATGTAAATTGTCTGACATAGAGCAGGCACCAGCAAGCTGGTGTTTCTTCTCCCGTTTTCTGCCTTCTCTGACTTGCTTTAGCTGACCCCTGGAGTGAGGGAGAGAAGATTCCAGGTTTATCTGGGGCAGAGGGTTTTTCTCACATGCTCTGGGATCGTTACAAGACCTGGGTCCTCCCTGTGTGACAGAGTTAGCCAGGCATCAGAGCTCAGCCTTTCCTCCTCTGGAGGCAGCTGGAACCAGTGAGCAGGGCTGGGTCCACATCCCTCAGTGTGCACCTGCCTCTTCTGCTGACGAGGGCAGGGAGAGCGCCTCAGTCTCAGTCCATCACCGCCTCTTGCCTCTGTTTTGTGTCTTAAAACCAGCACTGAGTTCGGTGGCAGCTTCCTCCCGCTGCTGCCTTGTGGGCTCTCTCACACGTTGGCATCCTTGGCTTGGTGCTGTGTTTCAGTCCTCTGCCCAGGCTGCTGCAGTGTCTGTTCCCAGGTTCCTTGTGAGAAGCATTGCCAGACAGGAGGACTAAATGAGACAGTGGCATTCCCTCCCTTTACGGGCCAGCTGTGCGGGGCTGCCCACGGCTGCCTGAAGATGCCTTCCTCTTTCCTGTCTCCCTGTCTTCTTCCTCTCACCTCTCTGGACTGCCATTCTCAGAAGCTCCATCTGGAGAACTGCTCATCATTTGGATCAGGGATTCCTTTCCTGATCCCTAGACTCTGGGCCCCCGAGCCCTTGGCTTCCCCATCCCAGCTTTCATCGCTCTGCATGTGGTCTGTGTGCCTGCCCGTCTTTCCTATAGACTGGAGGCTCTATGAGTTCCCAAGTCCTGGTTTGGGGCTCAGTGCCCAAGGCCATTTTTCTGGGCTCGCTGAAGTGAAGTCCTGTATGAAGGCAGGAAAGTGGCTCTCATGGGCTCCCCAGGGAGGATCGATTGGGAGGCCTAGTTTGGGGGGGCAGGCAGGCAGAAGCAGGGAACCATGAAGCCCCTGGCGGAAGCCGTGTCTCCTGCTCTGTTTTGGTTTTTGCTTTTGTGTGCTTTTCATTTCAGAAGTTAATCTAGTTAATGCCAACGATGTCATTTCGGCAAGCCAGCAATTTCCTTTTGCCCTTTATTTAATGAGCCCCCGCCCTCACCCCAATCTCTATAATAAAAGGCATGCAGGTGGGTAATTACAGAGGTGTGAAATAGGGGTGCTGGGCCAGGGCCAGCTGAGCATTCTGGAGCATCCGTTGGGGAGGGTTCTGGGGGAACTACCCAGCCCCACTAGTCAGTTCCAGGTAGGGAATTTGAAGCTTAGAGAAGGTGAGGAACCTATATAAGGCTATACAGCAGGCAGAAGGCAGGGCCAGAACAGGAATCCAGGTCCTTAACCCCCAGCTGGGGTCCTTCCCACTCCTCAGTGCCAATTCTATCCCTTTATGTGTATCCTAGGGAGTATGCCATGGGAGTTCCCACCTGCCATCAATTCGTCCATCCACCCATCCATCAACCCACTCATCCATCCATCCATCCGTGTGTCTCATATTCTATAGACACCTGTTGAGCACCTGCTGTGTGCCAGGCACTATGAATACAGCAGGGACCAAGACTGTCACAGCCCTGTCCTCACAGAGATTGTCATCTCCAATTACAGTCACATTCAACCTGATGGAGGCGCACAATGTGAACAGATGGTTTCGGTATGAGGTTCAAGAGCTATGTTTGGTGTAAGCATCGGGCCCCTAATTCTGCCCACGAGGTCACGGAGAACTTCTCAACGGAGAGAATAAGGCATTGTAATGAGTCTTCAAGGACAGGAAAGAGTTTGCAAAATGTGATGTGCTAGAGCATAAAAAGTTTTTAAAAGGATCTGGAAGGACATTGACCCAAATGTCAACAGGGTTTATCTCTGGGGAACGGGAGCTGTAGGGTAGTGAGTGGGAAGGGAGAGAGGACAAATCTTTACTTTCTATTTTCTTTCTTTGATACTATTTGAATGAGAGTGTGTATGTATTAGCATTTAATAAAAACAGATATTTCTATTTGGAAAAAATAGTCTAGGGTATTTAAGGAACATCAAGTGGCTCAGTGTGACAAATGCAGAGTGTTGGAAGAGAGAGGGAGTATATGAGGCCATGGAGGTCAGCTGAGGTCAGTCTAAGAGGCTCGGGAAATGATAGCCTAAGGAGTTCTGATTTTAACCATAGAGGCCCATGAAGGCAAGAGAAGAGGCCACATCTGCAGAGCCTAGCAGTGCCTGGCACATATTAGATGCTCAATTAAAATTAATCCAGACCTGGCGTAGAATGAACAGGGACAGCCAGATAATGTGGAGTCATCTAAGGTGTGGAGGGCTGTGAAGATGTGGTGTTTTGCCACCATGTGTTGGTGGCAGTGATGGGACAGTGGGGAACCCACTGTGGGAAAATGTGTACCCGCAGAAGTGAGTAAAGTAGTGTGAGGAATCCTGTACAAAGAGAGGAAGGAATGCAGTGGTTTCTTCTCAGACCAGAGGAGTGTGGAAGGGGTCCAGACCTGTGGACATGGGCACAGGCTGACAACCACGGGGAGCCCTTTTTTATATAAGAAAATTCTCGGCACACAGCCTTTTTCAGACCAGACAAGAGATTTTGGTGTCCTTTGTGGCCACAAACCAGTTAGAGCAGGTCACCATCACTGTTGCCTCCCAGATGTGTCTGCTCGAATCTCTCTTCCCTTTGGTACGTCTTCAACACTCCAGCGGGGGGAGCCTCCTAAAATGCAGCTCTGACCGCCTTGCCTCCCAGCTTGAGTTCCTCAGGATGCAGTTCAGTCCCTCACCCCGGCCCAGGAGGCCGTTTTGATCCACCCCTGCTTATTTCTCCAACCTCATCTCCCATGATCTCCTACTCAAACCCTACCCTTCAGCCAACGCCGTCGCTCCCAGTTAACCAAGCTACTTTGTGCCTCTCTTTCTGCCTGGATCAATTCTTCCCTTCTCCTTAGGAGGAGCCCACCCTCACCCCCTCCCTCCACCTCCCATTCCCCTGCTGAACACTGAGCCCTCCTTGAAGGCTCCACTTTGGGGCTGTCTTCCCTCTGCAGTCTTTTCTGATCACATCCTCGCTGCTATGTGTGCTTCACTCCTCTGAGCGGCCTCGCTGATGCCGTCCTTGGACCTTGTGCCCAAAGTGCTCTGTACAACTAGATGGATTTACTAGTAAAGCACCACGACACCTCACTGAACTTAGTATTTGCATGTCCACCTCTCCCCTGCCACCCTCCCCACTGTCCCCTCTTCCCTGACTATAAGTTCCTCAATGTCAGGGACTATCATCTTCTCTGCTGAGCACCAGGCACAGAGGCTGGGACGCACCAGGTATTCAGTAAGTATTTGGAGACCAATGCATGAATGAATAACAGAACATCCCTCTAATGATTTCTCTTGTAAAACAAAAAATCATATCACACCCCTACCTTCCCTCACTTTGAGGTGCCAGGAGGGTCTCAACATCCCTATAAGAGACGGCCTCCTGCACTAGAAGGATGCTAGGTAGGAAAGCAGGGGACCTGAGTTCTAATCCAAGTCCCTCCGTCCTTGGGAGATGCCCTGTCCTTCTCTGGGCCTCAGTTTCCCCATGTGCACAGTGAGGATAATCATCCTAGTGCTACTTTCCCATAGAAATGTTGTGAAGCTCAAAGATGAGACCAAAACCACTTACTGTGCAAACTCCAGGCAGCACTGATGTGGCAGCTGTGGGGGGGATGTGGTCGTCTGCCAAGCAGCCATGCCCAGGTTTTTTGCTGGGGAGGCTCCACACCCACGGCTGATGGGGACCTACTCAGAGACTCTTTCTCCCTTCCTCCAGTTCACCCATGTTGTGGGGCTCAGAGATGTTAATTATTAGGCCCCAGCCCACCCGGAGAGCCTCAGATGAAAGCAAGCTCAGAGTGTAAAGTCGAATCGATGCCCCGTGCCTGGCGTCAGGGCCTCGGCTCGCTCTGCCTGGAGATGGATCATTAATCCAGACACTCTGACCTGGACCACTGGGCCCAGGAGGTCCTGAAACATTCCTGACCACCCACAGCTCAGAAAGGCAGCCCCACGAGGCAGCCAGCCTGCTGCTGAGTCTCAGAATTTTGCAATCTCAAATGTTAGATGAGATCCGGAGAGCAGCTAGTCCAGACTCCCATCCAGGGCAGAAATCCAGGCTCAGTTTGTACTCTTGCCCCTGAGAGATTATCTGCAGAGGTGCATCTTGACTGACTGCCCTGGACTTGGAGAGGGCAGATCTGTGTGACTGTGGGCCTTGCCTTCTCCCTCTGTAGAAGTGTGACAAGGGTACCTAACCCACAGGACTGATGTTAGGCATAAATTAGTTTGCTTGAAAGTTTTATTCTGAGATTTGTAAGAATGATGTGAGCTGTCATTATCATCGTGAACATTATGAGCTCCTATCCCTGGGATGTATTAATTTTTTATCCCCAGAGTCTTTTTCCACTGATAAGGGGTTGCTTCTCTGCTTGAAAACTTTTATGTGCTGGGGCCTTAAATATAAAATCAGGCCCCGCTTGCCTTGCACCCAGGGACTTTCAGCCCATGGCCGCCATCTCCCTCCTCACCTGCATCTCTCTACCCACGAATTGCCTCATAGACACAGAAAATGGACCTTCAACACCCCCTTAGCCTGGCACGTCCGACTCCTCACCCCTTTCCTCTTGGTGAATTTCCACCCCTCTTTCGAGGCCCTGCTTAACTATCGCCTCTCCCGGGAAGCTTCCCAATTCCCTGCCACAAACCTCTGCTGAAGTTATTCGTTGCTTCCTCTGAGTTGGTGTGGCATGTTGTTGCTCTCACTACCATTGTCCCATGGGATATTGTTTGTGTTTTAGCTATTTTTCTTCTTGAATGAATAGGGAATATTGAAATGCATCTTCCCTGGGAGACTGGCCTTATTCAGCTAATTACAACATCAGTACTGGTCGTTGTTCCCCTGGGTGATGTTTTTGAACAGCTGAGTACCTGGGTTCTAGACAAAATGGCTCTAGAATCAAACAGCTCTGGGTATGAGTTAATACTCAACACTTCAAAGCTGTGTAACCTTGAAGGTTATTTTTTCTCGCTCAGTCTGTTTCCTTGTTTGAATAGGGAATGTTAACACAGCCTACCTCTTAGGGGTCTTGTAAGGATTATAAGAGATGCCTACACTGAATAGGAGAACACTGTGCCCTGAGAGTCAGGACTATTGGTCGTCCTCTCTGGGTCCCAGCTCAGCCCCTCTCTGGCTCTCCGTTTCCTCGTTTGTAGCATAACATGATTCTGCTATGAGAGTTTTTCAAGCTGTGATCCTTGGTCACGTGTCTGCATCACATGGGGCAAGGCCTTTCAGGGGGAGGCCACTATTAAACTACACCATGTAGCTCCATCCTTACTGATTTCAGATTGTCTGAGGTTTCTTAGATTGGCTTCTAAGGGCCCTTCTGGCTCTGACCTCCCGTGATGCCATTATTCCGGGAGGGAGGCAGGTGACAGGGCAAGAGTCATGATAGGGGATGAGGGAGAAGAGGCTGAGAGCTGGCCTGGTCTCGTCTTCGGCCCTGGTTTGAGGACCCCAGGGACCTGGGGCGTAGGGGGAGAGCAAGGCTCTATCTGCCTTTGCACACCTCCTCACTCATGCCTTGCTCAGTGTCCAGCACCGAACAGGTGTCAAGTGAGGCTATTGAATGGAGAAAAGGAGAGTCCACAAGGGATGGTTCTTCAGACCAGGTAAACTGAGGTGACACCAGGTCCAACCACTGCTGCCGGTCCTGATTACTCTCTTGGGGAGATATCCATTGAACGCACTCACCCAGCCTAAACTGCTCCTGCATTCCAATTTCTCAATGGCTACAGCCACCAGATTGCACTGACAGACTGGGGTGTGGAAACTTCCTAGAGAAGGGTGGGTCTGGGGAGAGAAGGCTGAGGGAGCTCCCTACTCAGGGAAACTGAGGCAGGCAGGAGGTCCTGAGACATCATCGAGCAACTCAGGGAAGATGGCAGGAGTCTCTGAATAGAGAAATTGAAAGAACTCTGGGGTTTCTGAACCTTTGTCCTGTGTCTCGATCTGTGGCTTTGTTACTTTGGGTGAGTCTTCAAAGGGAGCAGCCATAAACTCTGAAGTGGAGAAGGGCCTGTGAGGGCAGGTTGTCCACACGGAGTGGGCAGCTGGGGAGGCCAAAACTCCTTGCAGTGGGGTGCTCAGGATGATCACTGACAAGGACAGAATTGCAAGCTGAGGAGGGTGGCAGGCAGAGGTCCTGGGATTTATGGGAAGGAAGAAACACGAGGGTCACCTTGGGAACAAGATGAGCCCTGTGGGCCACCTGCCCACTGCCCTACTGTGAGCTCTTGCAGGACAGGACTGGGCTGAGTGTGGCTTAAAGGCACTTCGCCGTCCCCATGGGCTCAGCATCGAGAGTTGCAAATATTGGCTGCATGATGAAAGCTGCTTGAACTCAATTTCCCCTCTTCCATTTTACTCTTCTATTTTAAGCTCAGATCTTCCTCCTCCAGATGGAGTTCTCCCATCTGGTTACCGAAACTGGATCAGTGGAAAGAAATTCTAGGATGTTGGAATTTCAGGAATGTTTCCAGGATGCCAAGAAAAATAGCTTTGTGATGAGCCAATGGCATCATGATGGCAGATCTGGAAAATAGATCAGATTCTAAGTCACAATCTCATAGGATCGCAGAGACATTGAGGTCATCTGGTCTACTCCATGATGTTACAGATGGAGGAGCTGAGACTCTGGGAGGGCTAGAACCAGTTGGTGGCAGAGATAGGCCTGGGACTGAAGGCTGCAGCCATCAAACTTGCTCTGATCAGATGCCAGGCCCCCACCACCAGGCCCTTCTGAGAGCCGTCTGACATATGTAGCTTTGCCTTATCAGCAGGAAGAAAAGATGACAGCGGGCAGTCTTTCTTGGCCAAGCATCCAACAGGACCCACATAAATATTTTCCCAGCGTCTGCGTGGCCAGCATCTAGCTGGCTATGTTCCAGGGGACAGTAAATAATTCAGACGACTGGTTGCTTCCTGACAACTTTCTTGGGTGTGTTTTCTGACGACTATGTTTTTTGGAGCGGATGCTGGGGAGACCTTGACGCCGGCTGTGAGCCAAGCCCTTACTGGACTCTCTGATGGCATTTCTGGTCAGGAAGGAAGTACCCACGGTGTCTTAATGTCAATGCACTTGGGGCAGAAGATTACTTTCACTCAGTCTGAAAGCCTTTCAAGTGGGGCCAGGAATTAGTTTCAGGGATTAGGGTGGAGTGAGGTTAGAGACTCTGGGACCAAAAAGCCCGAAGAAATCAGTCCAAGCGTGGTAAATTGGGTAAGGTTGACCACAGGCATGCTGGGGTCTTGGCAGCTAAGCTGGTGGGGAAGGCAAGGATAGTGTTGGAGCTGGCATGGCCGTGGGTCATCGGAGTGACCAGTCTTGGACTCAGTTCAGGATGGGGTGGGGAGTTCAGGCCCCATCGGTTCTGATGCCTCATCCAGGGCCTCCGACTAGGGCCAGCAGTGGGAATCTCAGGGACGTACATGGCAGTCCTGGAAGTCAGATTCTGGACGTCTTGACTTCGGTCAGCAATTTGAGGAAATGGGAATGGGGGTGAAGGCAGGAAATATCTAGAAAGAGTGGTAGGGCCAGAGAGTCTCAGGGCAGATGAACCTGATACTAGGCTTAGGAAAACAAGACAAATTGTAGATATCCCCCTACGGTGGGAGGGTCCTTCTCCTCTCTGCATTGGATGGAGAGATTGGATGGAGATTAGTGATGGAGCAGGTCTGAGTGGGCAGCTTGAAGTCTCCCGGTGCCTGCCCTGGTTCAGGGTAAAGGAACCCAGGCTGGCACCGATGCAAAGGTCCACCATCTTAGTCACTGGAGGAAAAGCACACTGTGCCTCTGATGGGTGTGAGGACATAGAATCCTAGACGGCTGGAAAGACCTGACACGGTCTTGCCTGAGTTTCACGATGATATTACTGGGGCCACATGTCCCACGTGTCCTGACTTCCAGCCCCGGCCCCGTGTGGCTGTCCTTGGGAACCCAGAGGAGATCACAGTTGCTCTGTCTCTGAAGGCGGCAGGGAATGGGACTTTGAAGCCCAATGAATTCCTTTATGTGGTTCTTGATGATTCGGAGTGGGACCCTTTAATCCCCAGCAGGGGCCTGTCACCTAGGCATTTGATAAAACTTTCTTGAACTGGCCTATATTCTAAGCTTGTACACTCTCTAGGAATGGGAGTTCCTAAATTCACTTCATCCTAAGCTGTGTTGCAAACATATTTGTCCTGATTTTGAAAGCAATGCAGGATTGTTGAAAGACTATGGGCATTGGGAATCAGAAGACTCAGGTACGGCTTGAACCAGCTGTGTACCATTGGCCAAATTAATTAAGACCTATGAATCTCATTTTCCTCACCTGAAAGATGGAGAAATGGCGACTGGAAGGCTGAAATGAAGTAATGCACATAAGGTGCCAAGCCCAGGGCCTGACACAAAGTGGATGCCTAGTAAGTGATTACCGATTCATTCAGTATTCAGTTTGGAGCAATTAAGACCTGAGTTCTGGTCTTGGCTCTGCCAGAGTCAGGCTGGGTGTCTTTGGGTAGTTAACTCTCCACTCTGAACCACAACTCTTTCATCAGTACCATGGAGAAAACAATGTCCAGCTCACAGGGCTGTCGTGCAGTTTTAAGGAGATGCCGTGTAAACGCCCAGGACTCTACTAGTTCCCGGGTTTAGAGGAAACCACGTCGTCACGTAGACAATTAGAAAAATGGGACTCACCCTCCACATCCTGAAGGCTGCAAAGGCCTCTGATTCCAGGCTAGAAACATCCTTCGGTTCATTCCCTCCTTTCTCCGCCCTCCTTATGTGAGGGCTCATCTCCTCTCACCTGGGTGGTTACACCTGCCTCCTCCGGGATCCCTCCCAGCTGTGTCTCTTGCTCCTGTTGATTTTCTCTGCAGCAGCAGGATGTACATAAAACAGACACCTGACCACTCTACACTCCTGCACAAATCCTCCTGTGGCTCCTCAAAATGAGTTTCACCTCCTCGTCCCAGCATTCAGGACCCGCCATACGCTGCCTGGCCCGCCTTTCCATTCTGTCCCTCAGATTTCTCCCTACAGCCCCTCGGTTAATTTACACTCCCGTTTTCACGCATCTGCAGTAGGAAAAGAGCACGTCTATATTCTGGTCCTTGTTTTGCTGCTGGTTCAACTTCTACACACGCTGCTCCTCTCTGGGCCTCCAGTCTCTATCTTGGACGTCAAGGATTAGACGAGAAGATATCTCAGGGCCTTCAAGCCTTAAGGTGCTTTAAGAAAGCTTGATGCCCTCTAGTTGGCCAGGAATTCTTTCTCTCTCACCACACACACAGCAATCACACGGACTCCCGAACACTCACATGCAGACTCTCACAAGTACACACTCACACACGGACGTCTTTTCACACACACGTGCTTGCATATACATGTAAATACTCCCTCATACTTGCTATACACTCTCACACACGTGCAGAGACTAGTCTGTCTTGTTCGTCACTGAATCCCCAGCATTTAGAGCAGAGCACCTAGTAAATCCTCAACACTCACCTGTGAAATGGGCGGATAAATGAATATCCCCCCAACTCCCAATGCCACTGCAAGGATTCACACACGCTGTGCCCTCCCCCATGCAACAATCAGACTGCACACTCTGCGACCCGAGTGACTGCAGACTCACGTTAGACGCGTCCAGCACACTCACTCCCACCCATATTCCCACCTTGTAGATGTCCTTTAGGGTCCCTTCCAGAAGCTCCGCCGCTAAGGGAGCTCCTTTTCTTACATGTCACCCTGAAGACTCCCTTGTAGGTGTCAGGTTTGGCTCCAGTGACACCCAAGGACCTTTCTATGTGGACAGTGCTTTGTAAAAGTCAAATCACTTTATCAGGCGAGATCCCACTCGTCCTCTCAGCAGACCTGAGTGGGGCCATGGGGCAGGGACCATCCCCTGTGTCACGGATGGGGAGACAGAGACTGGGAGAGGGTAGGCTGTCTGCCCAAGGTCAGAAAGCCATCCTGCATCGCCCAGCCAGAGCCCACGCCGCCCCCGTCTAGGACTCTCTCCATCGCCTCTCCCAGCGACTGTTTTAAGAGGATTATTTATTCTTCAGTTGTTTTCCCCTCTAATTTATTTCTTTCTTTATCTTTTTTTTTAATCTCCTGTTTCCGCCTGTAAAGAGTTGGGTTTCAGCAGGGAGTGAGGGAGGCCAAGTTCACCGGCAGAAGAAAAATCTGCAAGTAACTCTCCTTGTAAACCCCAGCCAAGATTCCTGCCAAACGAAATGAGAACAGACCACGCTCTCACGCACCCACCTTCACAAAGAACCAACTCAACTGCAAAAGGAAAAAATGCTAATAAAGTTAATATCTCCTTCCAAGAACAGAGTAAGGCCCCTCCGGCCATATAATTTGCCAACTAATTAAAAAATTATTCGCACCATTTTATGATTTTTAGAATTTACTTGACTTTTCGTTCCTTGGAAGGAACCAGTAAAGTGCGAGCCTGTTCGTTCTTGGCTTTGGGATGGCTGGGGAGTCTGTGGGTCAGTCTGGACTAGTTCTTCCCCACAAAGATGGCACTATGGGACAGCTAGGGCTCCTCTGGGGCTCTGAGGACCCAGACCTGACCGTACCCTGCTGGCACTTCTCTTTTGCGACTCTAGCAGCCCTCCAGAGAGGTGGTAAGGTTATGTGATAAGACTACTAGCTTTGGGGTCAGACTAACCTGTTTGAATCCCAGCTCGGGCCCTTACTGGCCATGTGCTCGTGGCCAGGTCACTTAAGTTCATGGGCCTCTCAGTTTTCTCATCTGTGTAAAGGCTGTTGATGCTCCTACCTTGGCAGGTTATTGTGAGAATGGGCTCTAACCTACATAAGGGACCTGGCACATAGTAGGTGCACAATAAGTGGCAGAGACCATCAGATTGGCCATGCTAGCACTTGATTCCATCTGTCTTAGATTTCTGGGAGGAGGCTGTCCAAAGTAAAGGGACAGGTATAGAAGAGAGCTGGGTTCCATATCTGGCTCTACAGTGGATTTGGGAAGCCCTTGCCCCTCTCTGGGTCTCTGTCTCCCCACCACTAAGGGGCTTCCTAGTCCTGTGAACTATATGTTCACCAAGGGATAAGACCAGATCTTCTCCTCCTATCTCTACCTCTGGAACGGAGTATAGGTCAGATACACTGCAGCTGCTCAAAGATACCTTAGCAGGTTGACCATGTCCTCTGCTAATCAACGAGGCCCAGAGAAATGGCGGCAGCGAACTCAGTACTCAAGTCCAGCTGTGTGTGAGAGATGACATATGTTATGTCATGTAACGGTTACGTTGAATCAGTGAGACTCAAGAGTATAATCAAGAAGAAACTTTCCCCAGTCATTCTGTAGGGCTGAATCCCTTCCATCCTGTGTGATGAAAACTTGAACCTGTTCCATGACTCTTCTCTCTTCTCTGAGGTTAACCGAAGTTCTCCATTTATTTTAAGGCACAAAGCATCATTTCTTCTCAATAATTAACACGTCTTGTCCAGTGTGCTGTTCTTACCACTATTAGCAATAACAGTAGTAATAAACTTCAGCCTTCATTTAAGGGTAACACTTTTCCTCACTACCCACTGGGACCTGGAACTGCTGCTGGTCAGTCTCTTTTCTTTTTTAATCTAGATTATTCTTTCTCCTTCCTCATCTTGCTAACCTTTGGGGATTTTTTTTTTCCTGAGGAAGATTTGCCCTGAGCTAACATCTGTGCCAATCTTCCTCTATTTTGTATGTGGGGCACCACCACAACGTGGCTTGTGACAAGTGCTGTAGGTCTGTGCCTGGGAACCGAACCCAAGCTGCTGAAGAAGAGCATGTTGAACTTAATCACTAGGCCACGGAGCTGGCCCCACCAATGGGGATTTTTGATCTCTCCATTGTCAGGGGCAGAGGGAGAGAGAGAAAGAAAGGATAGGAAAGCTCTTACCTGACTGGTATAAACTTGAAGCTCCAATGTTGGTGCTCTCTGGGCTTGGCAGGCATACATTTTTGTGGGAACTTTGGAGAAAATCCATCCCCTGCCCCATACAGGTGACCCCTTGGTGTGGGTAAGTGCATTTCTAGTCCAGCTGGCTGCTCCTGACCCCTTCCCAGCCGCTGGCGTCTGCCAGCACCACCAACCTCTTTCTGCTGAAGTCTTTCCTCCTAGATGGTCCTCTGACAGGGTCTAGGATGACCTAGATCATCTCCAAGTGGTCCAGCTCTGGTTTAGAGAAAACAGAAATTGCTTGATAAACTCTGAGAACGCAGTTTGCCACCTGTGCAGCGACCTCCCTTTGCTCTCCTATGCTGGAAGAGCTGGTCAGTCAAGTTCTTGCCCTTTAGATTTAGCAGCAGGAGTCAGATTCCAGTGCACTGTAGCCCCCAAATATAGGAAAGCATCAAGTTCTCCAACTATCCCATTACAATCAATTTTCCCAGGCTTGAATTATGGGAGGGAGTGGATGAAGATGCGCAATGTACTTATAGCTCTTTCCAGAAATCCCCTCTCTAATCCCTGGCTGTGGGCTTGGCCTCTCCCAGGTCTTTTATATGTCAGAGGTGGGTGGTCAGCAAAGAACCACAAAGGCAGTTTTCAACACCACCTTTTGCCGCCCTCGCATGGTGGTCCGGCATCTCACTTGGGGATGTGTTATCCATTATCGTGGGGCCTCACATAAAGTCTGAACTAACGTAGTTAAACTTTAAGGTTCTCTTTCGCATTTTAAAAAATTTTCAAGGCAAAACTTTGAGGTGGATGTTGCTATCTCCATTTAATGGATGAGAAAACAGGTTCAGAGAGCCTGAGAAACTAACTCGAAGGCATACATCTAGTTGAGGTTGAAAACCGGGTTAATCAGATTCCAAACCTGAGTTCTTCCCACTCTGCTGTGAAGACCGAAGCTTTACCTCTGTAGCTGTTGGAGGACGGCAGAAGGTTTGAGAGCCCATGATACAGCCGGCAAGAATGTGAGCAGGGGCATCAGTATCAAAATCACGGGTGACTGTCAGCTACGTATTAATCTTAGAACGTGCTCCTACACATGAACTCATCTGACGGGCAGTCGTCCAGGACAAAATCCTTCCCGATGTCCAGGGAATGCCTTTGGAAGAATTGGCAAATAGACAGTCTCTCCTCTGCTTTACCCCAACATCAATTCCCTCTTCCCAATTTCTCGCCAAATCTTTTACTTATTTTTTTCTGCTTTTTCACTTCTTCTGTTTATTATATTGGAGAGAGACTCTCCATTGACGTGACCTTTATCCTCACCAACACCACGTATTTAAAAAGTGTTAAATTGCTCTTAGCATCTGCTTAATCTTGCTGATCTCTGTGTTTGCAACAGTTCTCAGTAAATACTGCTATTCAGTAAAGTTTAGCTGAATTAATTCATTGGCTGAGCACAGCTCATTTGAGAGTGGGCTAGGAGCTGAGGAAGGAGAATGAGAGGTAAAGAGAATGTGGGCCTAACGGGGGCTGTCACAGCAACCGATGACCGCTCAGCTCAGAGTCCTGACTCCCTGGGAAATCCCGGATGAGTTATCCTCTGTCAGCTTCAATTTTCTCATCTGACGGGGGGAGAGAGGTGTCCCTGTCCTGTCAGCCTCACCAGGAGCGTGAGATGAACCTCAGACAAGATCATAGCTGTAAAAAGGAATGAAAAAGTGTTGACTGTGTGGGTTTGGTCTGGGAAAACAAAACTGATTCAGCCTGAGTCTCCTCCAACAGTGGGCTGGCATACCCCGGAGAACCACGGTGGCCTGTGCAAGTCGCAGACAGAGGCCTCTAATTTCTGGGATAAATTATCCACCAGGCAGAGGCGTCAGGGCTGTCTGCTCCCTGTCTGGCCTCCTCGGCCATCTCACTTTATGAGATGTAAATCCCCAAGACGCACTGGTCATTTTTAATCTTCATCAGTGTTTATTTTTAAGTCTTGTCCCCCTTTTTCTCAATCTCAGAGGCTGCTTGCTATTTTATAGGGTTACGGGCCAGGAGGGTAGAATGCAGCCACAAATCTTACAGCTCTCCCTGCCGAGACGGTGGGACAGAGGAGTGAGCCGTAGTGTCTGAAGTGGAGATGCCCCAAGAAGCCTCAGCCAGGCTGGAGGGTTGGCCTCGGGGGCCCTTCCTAGGCAGTGGATCTGGGATTTGCTCTTGGTGTGCCCGGGCCTCAGGGTTCAGGCTCAAGAGGGACCAAGGAGTGCTATTCTGGAGAGGACACTTGGCATGATATTGGACTGAGCTCCATCTCATCCAGCTGGGTGGGGTTGACCAAGCTACTGGCTGTCTCTTAGCCTCATGTCCTTCTCCTTTAAAATGGAAATGACAACAACTACATCACAAAGTGATGGCGAGGCTCAACCGAGATGACCCAGGCCAAGGTGGCCGGCACGTCACCTGGCCCACGTGAGGCGTTCAGTGCTCAGCAATTTCCTCCTCTCTTAAGCGGCCCTGGATTGCAAAGTGAGTTTATCATCTGATCTTCCTCTAGAGCCTCTCGAATGTGAGTTCCTTGAGCTCAGAGACTTTGTCTGGCTCAGTCACCCCACGATGCACAGCACCTGGTGTACTGCTTGACGTATTATCTGTGCTCAGTAACTATTGGCTGAATGATGAATGAAACCAAGAGGAGTTTTCATACGAAAGAACATTGCCACAGAGACGTGCAGACGTTCAGAATGAAAGGACTTTAGAACAGCGTGCAGCTCGATGTTTCCACTATTGAAAAGAAGTCCTTAGGTTCGAGGAGGAGAAGGGACTTGCCCAGAGTCCACCAGAAGCTCAGGGCAGAGCTGGGGCTGGACCCCAGGCCTCTATTCCCATCTGCGGTTCTTCACAATGCTGTTAGTCGTCTTTTTAAGGTGGAAGAGAGAGATAGAGGACCAAGTAAAAGACAAACCTCAGAGAAGGAAAGAAAGCATTTCTGCTCAGGTCCGGTGAGAGAGGGAGACAGAGACTCAGGAGTGACACTGACAAGGAAGTAAATCCCAAACAGACCGTGTTACATGATGGCCAGCCTGAGTGTCTTCAGCGCACTCAGAGCTCTGCCCTTCCTCTGTGGCTCAGCAGTGCACTTGACCCTTATCCACGAGAGTCACAGGATAGAGCCACATTGGTGGGGGTGGGGAAGCTTCAACTTCCCCCAGAAGCCAATCCCCATGGTCTGTTCCAACCTGGCTAACGAGACCTTGTTTTGCCCATAACCTACACAATGATGCTACTGCTGCCTCCACTATCCTAGCTAATAACACTATTATTACTACAAAAGTTAATAGCTTTTGAAGGCTTATAATGTGCCAGGCACTGTCCTAAATAGTTTACGTGTATTAACTCAGTTAATCCTCCAACCACCCCCATCTTACAGAGGAGGACAACGAGGTTAAGCAATCGGATTGTAAGATCAGCCCATTAGGAAAGGCAGGAACTGGCCGTAAAAGCCCAGACATCCTGCTGGGATTAAAAGCCTGGCACTGTCAGGCCCCGGGTCTCCCTCTTGCTCGGCTCCTCCTGTCCATTTAGAGGTCACTTTGCTTCCATTGAATCTGCACAGATTCTTCCACTTTATTCCAATGTGCTTTGACCACTTCCCACTCCTCCATGTCTGCAAATATACTCAATAACATGTTGTTCCAGGCCCTGTGCTAGGGGCTGGGGATACAGCTATGAGAAAGGTGCTTCCTCATGGGGAGGCTGACATTCAGAGGGAACACTGTAAGAATGTGTTTTGAATACTCAGGAGAAGTACAACCCAAGCAAGTGGGCGGTCAGAGCAGGATTCGCAAAGGAGAGGGAGACAGTTGAGCTGGTCCTGAGGGGAGTAAGTGAGAACCAGAGGGGACGAGGACATTCCAGCTGGAGGAACAGGGAGTGCAGACTGAGATGCTGGGGTGACATATGGGCTACTGGGGGAACCAATGGGGTTCACAATGGAGAGGCCCAGATGTGAGACCGGAAAGGAACTTGGGGTCAGGTCACAAAAGACTTGAAGACTAGCTTAGGGATTGGGGCTTTATCTTGAGGCACCAGCCTGTGTGAGGCCCTCAAAAATGAGAGACCTTCCTGTCCGCCATGTTGACCGGCACATGGTGGTGCTTAGTAAACCAGCTGATTGGTTGATAAAAGCATTTGTCAAAACTTCTCCACAGTGCCAGACCGTATATTGTGGTCATTTCTGTTAAAGCCCAGCCCTGCCACAGCAGAGACAATTCTCTTTCTGTCCTCAATTTCCTCCAAGCTGGGACTTCACTGCTTCGGTCTACAGATGGTGCTCCTATCTCTGGGATGTGTTGGGCCGAGAATTTCTGCCAGCCCCCTGGGCTTCTTATGAAATCTGAGATTCAGGCAAGGCCCGTTTCCTGGCACAAGCCTCAGTCACTCCCGCTCTCTGAATCCCTCCCTGCCTTCCCACCATGCACCACAGCCAGAGGGGTCTGCAGCCAAGTTGGAGGATCAGCCTCCAACGCTCCAAACCCTGGGAGACAAGGGGCCTGGACCAGGCCTGCAGGAGGCCAGGGGTTCACCCTCACCCTTGGGAGGAGAACTTCCCGAGTGGATAGCCATGGATAGCTTTAATAACTCCGGGCCTGCTCACAGACATAGACTCTCAGATTTATTTTGCTATTTATAGTCACTTGTAAATAAATAACACATTTGATTGGAGGTTGTTGACTTGGTTCTTGCTGCCCACCAAGGGCCTGGGAAGCCCACTAGGGCCCGACTACTCTGGGCATTCTACAAAGAAGCTTGATTGCTCTTCCTTCCATCCTGGTCTACAGCATCCTTTAGCCCTGAGGCCTGTTGCTCCCTCTTGCAGCCTCGCTCAGAGCTGGCTGAGGCCTCACTGCCTTCCTTCATCCCAGAGCCTCTAAGAGGAGGCAGAAGACACTCTAGCATCTTCCACTATCTCAGAATCATAGTATTTCAGAATCGAAAATTTCTTTAAGCCTATTAAAATCCAAGAATATTCAGGGTGTAAATTGTGAGAAAGTTGGAATTCTAAACTATCTTAAACTTAGAAATATGAAGTCCTAAAATATTAAATAAGAATATTAGGAAGTGAGGAGCTCAGCTTGTGCCTAGGCCTCTGTCCACCACTGAGGTTTAGACAAAGCTGATCTAGCCAGTCGGTGTGTGTGAGTGGAGTGGGGTTGGCCAACTGAAGCTCGGTAGTAGACAGGTAAACCTGGCCGGAGAGAGGGGAAGGGTAGTTCACTTAATTTCTTCACTGTCCTTCATATTTCCATGTACTAAATAGCCCAGCGAGAGGCACAGAAGGTGCTGTCTTCTCACTGACCAAGTGTGTTCACCGGGAGGCGTGAGATCCTATCACGAACTTGGGGCACGTGGAGCGGGAGCCCGGGAAAATCTGAGTTATTACCATTATGTAACCTCATTTATTTCCTGGAGAAATTCAATTATACTTAGAATTCTAGACTTTTATGGCTTTAGAATATAAGACTCCTAGCCTTCTAGAATTTTAGTTTTCCAGATGTTTAGACTAGAATCTGGAATATTGATATAGACTACTAGAATCTTGGAATCCTAGAATTCTGGTACCATAGCTTGAAAGGAGAGAATGTATGTGGTTCAGTCTCTTTCATAGTGGAGTAGATTGGGGTTTGGGGACAGTCCAGGCTAATGAGGACCCATTGGAGGCTATTGCAGCTTTTCTTGAGTATCATGACAGCCAAGGCTTGAGCTGGGCATAGCGAGGGATGAGGGAGGGAAAAGCAGCAGCACCCCGTTACCGTTAACAGTAGATGTATAAACAGGACCGCAAGTTAATGCTTCTCGGGGCAGCTAACATTAAAATTAAACAAGACGCCCAACCCAGTGTGCTGACTTTAAGCTGAGGAGACATAGCCTGGAGAAGGGAAGTGATTTGTCCGGTTTGGAACAACGTGTTAGCGGCAGATCAGATCTGGACACGAGTCAGTGTGTTTGGATCTCCAGCCGGTCGTTTCCCTTCCCCTGGTCTGCCTCTCCCAGACCGAGGTCACTCCTTTCATTCCTTTGACAGCTTTATGGGAAGCAGTGAGTGTATCACTGGGCTATTTAGTAAATGGAAATATAAAGGACGATGGAGAAAGGAAATGGACTGTGCGATGGGAGCTCTGGACAAAATTCACCAGCTAATTCAGGGCAAGGCTGTGGGTTTTACCCTTCTGTGGCCCGTTCAGACCAAGTCCTGTTCTTCTACTTTTTTTTTTAAAGATTGGCACCTGAGCTAACAACTGTTGCCAATCTTCTTCTTTTGTTTTTTCCTTCCTTTTCTCCCCAAAGGCCCCAGGATATAGTTGTATATTTTAGTTGTGGGTCCTTCTAGTTGTGGCATGTGGGATGCCGCCTCACCATGGCCTGATGAGCAGTGCCATGTCCGCGCCCAGGATCTGAACTTGTGAAACCCTGGGCCACTGAAGCAGAGGACATGAACTTAACCACTCGGCCGTGGGGCTGGCCCTGACCAAATCCGGTTCCTAATCGGCCAAACCTGGACCTTGGTCACAAAGCAAAGCCTCAGTCTGGTCACAGGCCAGCTCTTGACCTTGGCCAAAGCTTGAGCCTTGACTTCAACAACAAAATAAGATAAAGTATTTAGTGAGAAAATTAGAACACAGGCCATGTTTTGTACAGAGCAGAATACAGACCATTTTCTGCACTGAGCGAATGTCCTGAGTTGGGAAAAGACAGCGGGCGCTGGAGTTCCCCAGAGCAGAGCCTCCTGGTTTCAGAGATGGGGGTTTCCCAGAAGAAGACTTTTCTTCCAAGCAAACTTCAGATTTTTCTGCACCTGTGGCCGAGAAGTGACTTATCTGACTGTGAATTTGGGCAGACATTCTGGGCTTGTGGAACTCAGTTCTGCTATTTTCTTTATCTTGGGAGGTGTCTACTCACAGGAAGTGACTGTCTGCTGCTCTATTTGGGCCCGGCCCTTGTAGGCAGGGGGTGGCTCCTGGTCTAGTGTGCTCTGCCTGGTTGGGTAAGTCTGTCTACTTATGGGGATCATTTAGCAATATTGTACCAGTCAGGAGAAGCTAACTTTTGAACCAATAGCTCTCAAATTGCACTGGCTTTAGGCAGTAAAACTTGGGTTTCCTGCTCATGTTACTGAAAAATATGGGAAGGGGGCTCTGCTCCGTGAAGTCATTCAGGATCCAAGTTCCTTCCATGATGTGGCTTTGGCATCTTCTAGAGCAGTGGCTCCCAGCCAGGGATGATTTCGCCCCCCAGGGGACATTTGGAAGTGTCTGGAGACATTTTTGTGGTCACATTGGCAAGTGGGGATGCTTTTGGCATCTAGTGGGTAGAGACCAGAGATGCCTCTAAATATCCTACAATGCACAGGTCAGCCCCTGCAACAAAGAATTATCTGACCTAAGATGCCAATAGTGCTGAGGTTGAAAAATCCTGTTCTAGGGCCTTCTTGGGGCACACCACCAGCAGAGGAAGAAAGACAGGGGAATAGAGTTACACGTGGGAAGAATTGATGAGTCTTGCCTGGAAGTGATGTACAATATTTCTGCCCACAGTGCACTGGCGAGAACTGTCACATGACCACACCCAACAGTGAACGAGGCTGGGAAATGTAGTGTAGCTGATGCCCAGGAAGAAGGGGAAGTGGATTTGCTGAGCATCTATCCAGTATCTTCCATTAGACTCATTTTTCTCCAACTTTAACCAATAACCCCTCTATCTATATTCTCTTTTATTTCTTAATCATTTGAATCGAATCAACCATGGATTCAAAAACTGACTACAGCAAACTGCTCTCCCTCTTTGGTCCTCTGTCTGCTCATCCACCACTTGGAGGTAAAAGAACTGACTCCGCAGGGCTGCTATGAGGCTTTCTCCTGCTCTATCTTTACCTACATTCTGAGAGGTGACCCCTCCTTCTGCCCCTCAGAAGAAAATTCTGAGGCACCCCATTCCAGAAAATGAAATTTCATCCTGATCACAAAACTCAGTTCTCCAAGAGAGAAGGAAGAAGTTTGCAAGTTTCAAGGGCTAGCCTGGTGATGTACTGGTTAAGTTTGTGTGCTCCGCTTCAGTGGCCCAGGGTTCGTGGGTTCAGATCCCGGGCGCAGACCTAGCACTGCTCCTCAAGCCACGCTGTGGGGACATCCCACATCAAATAGAGGAAGATTGGGATAGATGTTAGCTCAGCAACAATCTTCCTCACACACACACACACACACACAAAGCAGTTTCAATTTCCAAGGTTACTAAAAGCAAGATTCTGAGAAATCTCTCAGTTACTTCGAAATTTCCTTTGAAAATGAAAATAACTGCAGAAAAGGACCCTTGAGTGAGAGGTGGGACCCTCCACTCCTAGTTTCAGTCCTGCCCCTCTGTCTGTGTAGCCCTGGATACGTTCCCTCTCTGGGCCTTAGCATCACTGTTGTATAGTTGGCAGGTGACTTTCCTTCTAGATCTAAGGTTCATTGTGAGCTTATCTGCCCCTCGTATTTCTCTCTCTAGGCCCCTCCCCCACTAAGCCAACCCCTTTCTTGGCATTGGTATCCACTTGAAGAATGAGATCTTGTTTATAAAGGAAGGGGACAGCAGACATGGGTAGTTTAATGACCATCTCCCCTCCTGGGGAGCCCAGTTGGCAGAGGGAGATCCTCAGGAGGTTGTCATAAATAACCAGGCCCTCATGCTCACTTCCTCAGAAGGAAGTCTCAGTAACGATTGATGTGGTCTGTTTGGGCAAAGTTGGGAGCCCAGAATAACGCTCCCTGGCAGATCTGCTTAACCCCATTAACCCCAGCATTAACCCCAGCCCGCCTGGGAGCCAGGCCCTCGGACATCCTTGCAAGGCCTGCTCAAGAATCTCAAGAAGAGACAGAATTTCAGGTGAGGGGAGAAGTGAGAGGTCAGGCTGTGTGCACGGAGAGTGAAGGATAGACTCCAGATACGGTTCAGAGAGAAAGCCTTCTAGAGTTTCCTGTGGGATCCTTACGAGGATTTTCTTCCTCATTCTTCTCTCTCAGAACTTCCAGAACAAGACTCAGCATATGGCAGGCATCATTAAAACCTACGTGAATCGACATGACAGGTACATGATTGGAATACTTAAATTGCTTTTGGTCAAGGCTAAACAATTGTGTGATAGAAAGAACACGTAGTGGGAAAACATCAGACATGAAAGACTTGTCTGTTCTCCGTCCTCAGCAACGCTGAAGCTGAAAGGAGGAGCCGAAGAGGATGGAAGAATGTGGGGGAAGAGCCTGAGACAAAACTCTGCTGACTTCAAGATTTGGCTGACCCACGTCTTAATCCCCCCAAGAGAGACGTCATTAAAGGCTTGTTGACTTAGCTTTATGTGCAGCCTGAAGCTTTCTGAGCTTCCCCACCCACTCCCCGTCCTCCTCCTCTCCCTGGCCTGGGAGAAACAGTCAGGCTTCCTCCGTCATGCAGCTTCTCCTCCGGACTTTTCCATGTGAGCAAGAGATTGCCCTGAAGCTGCTAACAATTGGGATCAGAGACCTCCTTGCCAGGTAAATAAGCATCCCAGCCAAACCCAGTCTTCACTGCAGCTTTGAAGCACCCCGCCCCCAAGTCTGCACAAGAAGACAAGTCAGGAGAGAGGGGGAAATTTGTCATAATCTTTGTGGGAAGTGCAATGTTTATAGAGAGGGTACTTGCAACCCCCCGCCTTCTCCCTCACCTAATCTAAGTGAGAGAGGAGGTTCCAAGAGAGAACCCCTGGAGGCTGGGAGTGCCTACAGGCAGAGGGGCCTGGCAGTTCACTGTCTGGAGAGAGGCTTGCTGCGGTGCTGAATCTGCAGGCCCATCCCAGACCTGCTGTTGGAGCACAGCAGAACATGAGAGAAAGTTCTAGGAAGAGCTCGACTTCTGTCTACTGGAATGTGAGGGTGCACATGAGCCAGAGATGGATACTTGCTTTGTTTTTTAAATAGCTTTATTGAGGTATAGTTGAGCCACCACACCCATTGAAAGTGTACCATTTCAGCAGTGTTGACACATGCGTACACTCATGAAACCATCACCACAATGAAGAGAGTGAGTAGATCTGTCATCCCCAAGTTCTCGTTGTAAAAGTTTGCCCCTTTGTAAATTACTCCCATCATCCCATCCCATCCCCAGTATCCCCAGGCAGCCATCGATGTGCTGGTCCTGTAGGATCAGTCTGAATTTGCTACAGTTTTATGTAAGTGGAAGCATACAGTACATACTCTTTTTTGTCTGGCTTCTTTCACTTAGTGTAAATATTTTGAGATTCATCCATGTTGCTGCCTGTATCACTCGTTCATTCTTCCTTGTTGCTGAGCAGCATTCCACTGTATGTATATATAGCAATTTATTTATCCATTCACCAGTCAATGGAACTTTGGGTTGTTTCCATTTTGGGGCTATTCCAAATAAAGCTGCTATGTCCATTCATGTACAAGTCTTTGTACAGACATAGGCTTTCCTATGTCCTCAGTGGAACGGTTAGATCATACGGTGGCTGTACCTTTTAAGAAACAGCCAGGGGCTGGCCCCGTGGCCTAGTGGTTAAGGTCAAGCACTCTGCTTCAGTGGCCCAGGGCCTCGCTGGTTTGGATCCTGGGCATGGACATGTCTCTGCTCATCAAGCTATGCCGAGGCGGCGTCCCACATAGCATAACCAGAGGGACCTACAACTAGAATATACAACTATGCACTGGGGGACTTTGGGGAGAAGAAGAAGGAGAAAAAAAAAGAAGATTGGCAACAGGTGTTAGCTCAGGTGCCAATCTTAAAAAAAAAAAGAAACAGCCATACTGTTTTCTGAAATGGTCCTGCCATTTTCCACTCCCACCAGCAGTGTACGAAAGTTCCACTTCCTCCATGTCCTCACCAACACTTGGCATGTTCAGTCTTGAAATTATAGCCATTTTCCTGAATGCGTAGTGGTATCACACAGCAGTTTTAAAATGACTAATGGTGATGATCACTTTTTCGTGTGTTTATTTACCATGCATATATCTTCTTTGGTGAAATGTCTTTTCAAATATTTTTTCCATTTTTTATTGATTTCTTGTTTTCTTTTTATTAAATTTTGAGAGTTTTTAAAATGGATTTTGGATACAAGTCGTTTATCAACCATAAGCTCTGCAAATATTTTCACCTAGTCTGTAGCTGACCTTTTCATTCCCTTACGTGGCTTTTGAGGTGCAGAAGTTTTAAATTTTGAAAAAGTCTTAAATCAAAATTTTCTTTTATGGGTTGTCCTTTGATGTTGAATCTAAAAGAATTTGCCTAACCTAAGGTCACACAGATCGTCTCCTATATTTTCCTCTCAAAAATATTATAGGTTTATGATCTACGTTTAAGTATCTGATGCATTTTGAGTTAATCTTTTGTATATGGTGTGAGTTTGGGATTAAATACGCTCTTTTATAAATTTTTGCTTATGCGTATCCAATTGTTCCTTCAACATTTGTTGAAAAGACTGTCCTTTCTCCACTGAATTGCCTTTGCATCTTTGTCAAAAATCAGTTGTCCACGTAGGTGTGGGTCTCTTTCTGGCCTCTGTATTCTGTTCCCCTGATCTATTTGTCTGCTTTGATTTCAATGCCACACTTTTGATTACTGTAGCTTTATACTAAGTCTTGAAATCAGGTAGAGTTATCCCACCGACACTGTTTTTGTTATTTTAAGTCCTTTGCATTTTCACACGAATTTTAGAATCAGCTAATCAATTCACGCACAAAGGCTCTGGGACTTTGATTGGGATTGCGAGCATCTATAGATCGTTGGGAAAGACTTGGCATCAGCCGTGTGAATCTCCTGAGCCATGAACAAGGTCTGTCTCCATTTGCTTGTCATCTTTGCTTTCTCTCCCTAGCGATGCTCTGTAGTTTTCAGCTTGCAGGTCTTTCATATTTTTTGTCAGATTTATCCTGAATTATTTAGTGTTTTTGATACCTTTGTAAATGTTTTTAAAATCTTTTGTTTCTGATGATTTCTTGGTAGCGTATAGAAATACAATTAACTTTTGTATATTGATCTTACATCCTGCAATCTTGCCAAACATACTAGTTTTAGCTGACTTTTTGTGCGTCCCATTAGGTTTTCTGCATGGACACTCATATTGCCTGGGAATAAGAACAATTTTAATTTTTCCCTTTCAATTTGGATTCCTTTTATTCTTTTTCTTTAATGATTATATTGGTTAAAAAATCCAGCACAATGTTGAAAAGAAAGTGGTGAGAGTAGACATCCTTTTCTTGTTTTTGATATTAGAGTGGGAAAAAATTTAGTTTCTTAAGTTAAGTAAAATGTTAGCTATAGATTTTTTTGTGTGGATACCACTTTCAGACTGAGGAAGTTCGCTTCTGTTCCTAGTTTGTTGAGTGTCTTTATCCAGATTGGTTGGATTTTATAAGGATGTTGGATTTTGTTAAATGCTTTTTCAACATCTATTAAGAGGATCATGTCGTTTTTCTTTTTTGATTGTTAATATGGTGATTTTCATTGATTTAAAAAAATTTTAATTATAGCAAAAATAACTGGCATAAAATTTACCATCTTAACCACTTTAAAGTGCTAAGTATATTAACACTGTTGTGCAATAGATCTTCAGAACATGCATTGATTTTTTTTTTTCTTGCTGAGGAAGATTTGCCCTGAGCTAACACCTGTGCCAGTCTTCCTCTATTTTGTATGTGGGTTGTATGTATGTTGTATGTGGGTTGCAGCATGGCCACCAACAAGTGGTGTAGGTCCATGTCTGGGAACTGAACCCGGGCTGCGGAAGCAGAGCGCAGTGAACTTAACCACTAGGCAACAGGACCAGCCCCAGAACTTGCATTGATTTTTCAATGTTAAATCCACCCTGCATTCCTTGGAAAAATTCCACTTGACCACAGTATATTTTAATCTTTTTTATATATTGTTGGATTTGACTTGCTAAAATTTTGTTTAGAATTTTGCAGTTGTATTTTTGAAAGATATTGGTTTGTAGTTTTCTTTCTGGTCATTGTCTGGTTTTGGTATCACAGTGAAGCTGGCACCTAACAGTGAATGGGGGCATTCCCTCCTCTTCAGTTTTCTGGAAGAGTTTCTGTAGAATTGGTATTGTTTCTTCCCTTAACGTCTGGTAGAATTCACTAGTGAAGCCAGCAAGCCTGGAGTTCTCCTTGTGGGAAAGATTTAAACCACAAATTCTGTTTCTTTAATGGATAAAGAGCTATCAAGGTTATCTGTTTCTTCTTGACTAAGCTTGGGTAGCTTGTGTCTTTTAAGGTATTGGTCCATTTCAGATGAATTGTCAAATTAATAGGCACAAAGTGGCTCATAATATTCTCCTATTATCTTGTGATAATGTCACCTCCTTCATTCTTGACTTTATAATTTGTGTCTTCTTTCTCTTTTCCTGATCAAGCCAGCTAAGAAGTTAATCCATTTTATTGATCTCAAAGAACCAGCTTTTGGTTTCATTGATCTTTTTTCCATCGTTTTACCATTTTCTGTTTCATTGATTTCCACCCTAAACTTTATTATTTTATTTCTTCTTATTTTATGTTTAATTTGCTCTTATTGTTTTTTTACTGCTATGTCTTCAAGTTAACTAATTTTTTCTTCTGCCATATTTAATATACCCTAAATCCTAACCTGAGTGTTTTTTTGTCTAAGACATTGTAGTTTTCATCTCTGGAAGTTCTATTTGAGTCTTTTGATATCTTTTATGCCTCTTCTTAACTTTCTGAACACACAGAATACAGTTATAACAATTATTTTGACTTCTTATTCTGCTAATATTAATATCTGTCTCAGTTCTTAGACTGCTTTGGTAGACTGACGATGCTCCTTCTCAGGAGCTGTGTTTTTCTGCTTCTTTGCATGCCTGGTAATCTTTGATGAGGTGCCAGAAATCACGACTTTTACCTTGTTGGATGGTGGCTGTTTTTCGTTCCTAGAAATCTCCCTGGGCTTTGTTCTGGGATGCTGTTACTGGAAAACAATCTGATCTTTTGGGTCTTACTCTTATCCCTTGTTCGGCGTAGCTGCAGCGGTTATGGTGAACTATTCCCCACTGCTGAGCAAGACCCTGTTGGGCACCCTACCCAATGCCGGGGGACTGTGATTCCTTTCAGTCTGGCGGGGGAAGATGCAATAGTCCCAGCGCTGGCTGAGTGTTGGACACTGTTCTCCAATCTTTTCAGATTATTTTTCCCTGGACTCCAGTGTTTCTTCACACGAATTCATTGATGGCACTCTCCTGAAGATCAGGAGGGGATCCCTGGCAGATCTTTGGGGTTCTGTCTCTGTACAACTCTTCTTCTTTGTTATTCTTTGCCGTGAACTCTAGCCCACCTGATCCTCCCAACTCTCATCTTCATCTCCTCACTCAGATTTTCTTCCCTGCACCACAGCCTGGAAACTCTCTCAAGGCAGCACATGGGGAAATCACGGGGCTCCCCTCCCGCGTTCCTCGTCTCTCAAATTTGTTGTCAAATGTCTTGAAAACTCCTGTTTCTTATATTTTGTCTGTTTCTTTTTGTTTGTTTGTTTCAGACAAGAGGGTAAACCCAATCCCTGTAGCTGGCATCAGTTTCTTAGCATGGAGATCTGACCTCTGAAAACTTGGCAGAACAACCCACTTCGGAAGGAAGAACAGGTACTCTAGCGAAGTTTTTCTGAGAAGAAGAAAATGCCCTGCTCTGTGTCCACCTCACCAACTTCTCTTGAGCCCTTGGAGAGGGCAGGAAACAGACCTCCGTGTCTCCCAGGGTTCTACTGTAATGAGAGAATAGAAATTAGAGGAGAAGGTGGGAGCTCTGATGGCCACGGACCAAGTGAGATGACATTCAGACGGAGAGGAATTGGGGGCAAAGATCGCTTTAAGACAAAGGGAAGCATGGCTATCCCTCTCTGTGGATTTATCAGGGATGGAAAGGGGCTGGCATAAAGATGAACATCTCCCTTCGAAAACATATAACTCCATGCTCCACATTATCTAATAGGAGACCAATACACTGGCAGACGCCACCAGCAACAGATGGAAACAGATCAAGCCAATGTGACAACAGGGACTTTTCCACCAGTGACAAGCAGCCACTTATTTAAGGTGACCTCTGTTATCCCCCTTTTTCCCCCTTCTTCCCTCAGTTGAGAGGCACAAGACCCAGAAAAGAAAGGAGGAGGAGTGAAAGACAATCTCAAGCCCCCTTCCCACTCTTGGAACTTGAGTTACAAGTCTGGCAAACTCTGAAGGGAGGAGAACAATAGGATATTATATTGAAGGTGTGAACTGGACCGGACTGAACTTTGAGTAACTGATATTGATAGGAAAATGATGAGATCTGCCTGGAGATGTATATCATTAGGAAATGAGACTGAGCAACTGGGTAGAGCATGGTCAACTGCAGTGAATGGAGAAAATGAGCTGATCTTTCTTTATATCCCAATGAATTGAGGATTCTCAATAAACTGGTTACATCTGATCTGCTAACAATAGCTACCAAAAATTGAGACAGGCACTGTGCCGAGCGCTGTACATATGTTACCTCCTTTACCCTTCATAACCTATAAGGTCATTACTATTTTATTTCCTCCATTTCGCAGTTGATGTAAACTGAGGCACAGTTGACTTGCCTAAATATAGTGTGTAGAAATTTCGGATCTGAAACACTGACTGCAGCAATTTCACGTGCATCACTCCCGTCGAGGGAAAACCCCTTCTACTTAACTTCATTGCTCTTACTCATGATATTTTCCCAAACATTTTGCCTGTGTTCAGAGTGTTTTCCATTTCCCCAGGCTATTTTCTGTCCAGCCATCTCCTAGTGAGACCTGGACAGCTTAGCTGCTGGGGGGAAGGTAAACGAGGTAAGGGGACATTATGGGAAAGCTTTAATTTTAAGCAGATGAAATGTAGGATCAGGGCTTACAGAACCACGTGCCAGTGAGAGGCAGCAAACAGGTGAGTGGCCTTGGACAAGTCACTAACCTCTCTGCGCTTCAGGCTCCTTATGTGTAAAACGGGGACAGTAAGGTCTTAGTCCGTTCGAGCTGCTATAACAAAATAACACACATTGGGAAGCTTATAAACAACAGAAATTTATTTCTCAAAGTTCTGGAGGCTGGAAGTCTGAAATCAGGTGCCAGCATGGCCGGGCGATGTAGGTTTTCCAGGTCACAGGCCTCATTGTATCCTCACATGGCAGGAGGCACCTTTATAAGTGCACTCATCTGGCCTGGGAGCACGAATCCCACTTTTAAGGGCTCCACCCTCACGACCTAATCACTTCCCAAAGGCCCCACCCCGTGATACCATCACCTTCGTGGGGTTAGGATTTCAGCATGCAAATTTGGGGAGGGCACAGACACTCAGAGCAGAGCAGTCATAGTACCTGTTTCACAGGGCCGTGTGAAGAACAGCTGGCGGGTATAGGTAAAGCTCTTGATCAGGATCTGGCCCGTGGTCTGCTCTGTCTGAGGGGTAACTTTATCATCTGCCCTCTATGTGGGGTAAGCTCCTTTCACTGCAAAAAAAATGAATGAACCCAGACATATGTATTCCTTTTTTCCCCACGTCTTCACTGTCTCCTTCCTCATTACCCTATCTCCATCACCACCCCAAGAAACATATCTTTACTTAGCAGAACCACTTTCCTCACTCCCAAGGGAAAGAAGGGAATTTTTTTGCTATTCCTGGAAAGAACCCACATTTGACACTGGATTTCTGCCCAGATTTTCTAAGTACACCTCTGGTTACATTGCCGGAGGGTGTCGGAGTGAACCTTCAAGCCCAGCTCTGTCTGGCGGCTGGTTACCTGGATGAGAAATCCTAGAGGCCTGTTCTGCAGTGAGCTTCGTGGGCATGTCGGGTCCCTGCAGTATCTTCTTTGTGCTCCAGGTGGCAGGTGCCACACCTGAAAGGCAGGTAAGGCAGCTGTGGCACTGGTTCTGCTGCTGGCCACAGAATCACCTGGGAGATTTCTAACAGCACAGATGCCCAGGCCCCGCCCTGAGATCCTGACGGCCTGGGTTTGGTGTGGGGCCCAGGCATCCGCGTTTTTAACAAGCTCTTCAGGTAATTATGGTTCAGCTTGTTGCAGGGGCCTGCATTTGGAAACCACTCTTTTAGAGTATTCCAGAGAACAGCAGGTGCACACAAGCACGCAGTGTGTAACTGTGCGGCACAGATCCCCTCGCTGGGCTCCTGGAACTCAGAGAGGGAGAGATTTCACAGCACGTCATAGGCGACAGCGACCTTCCGGCTCACTGATGAAGCACTCGCATAAGGAGACGGAGGCCAGGAGGACTAGGCCGTGGTCAGAGCCTTGCCCTGCGCAGCTCCCCGTGGTCACAATGCTGTCACTTCCCCACCAGCCCACGGCTCTGAGAATACAGGAAGGACCCTCCTCCCTGAGTCAGTGCCGTTAGCTGCTGTTGGAATAACTCCAAGGCCCAAATAATCCAAAACTGTGTGGAACATGTTTTTGCCTGAATCAGGATTCACACCCTGGCAGCCTGGCTCCAGAGACCACGTCCTTAACCGCACTGCGATGCTGCCCCCGTGCCACTGCCCCGGCCCCTGTGCCTCCCCGCTCCGTGCCACCCTCTGCTCCTGCTCTTGGCTTCTCACTGCCCTCCGGCAAATCAAAACTTCTCTGGGCCTCAGTTTCCTCCTCTGGGAGACGGGGATCATGATTGCGTGAGAAAATGTAGACACTGCTGTGTGTAATTGTAGAAAAGGATTGGAGCTTATCTTTCCTCTCTACCCTCTCTGACTTTCAACACTTTTAAGCTGGACTCCATTTCCACAGAGGCCGAGGACCTCGGAAAATCTGTAGCCTAAACCCCTGACAACCGGGCCTGGAAGCTGAGTTACTATGAGAGGGGGCTCAGGTCTCGGTGTCCTCGCTTCCACAGCCCTGTCCTTTCCCCCAGATCACAAGCGCTTGGCCCTGCAGCCCTCCACAGAGGCTCTTACTGTTATTACTTTAAATATTCCTGACCACCCGCTGGTCACCCCGACCCCTCTCCCTGTTTTCCTTCCATCCACATTTAGCGGGTACCTGTTTTATGTGGGGCCCTGTGTTAGGGTGCTGTCAGAGAACCTTATCCATAAATAAGTGTTTGATGGGGGTTTACTTATTTACATCTAATCACATATTTAGCAATAAGCACTTGCTTTGTGCAAAATTCTTTTCAGGGAAGCTGTGAGAGATCCAAGAGAAGCAGGCAAGGCTGTGATCCCCAGTGCCCTCGGGCAGGTGGCAGAGTTTTGGAGGGAGAGAGTGCACACACACGTGGACACAGACACATACAGACACTCGCAGATACATCCCCCCACCCCCCCCATGAGGATGCTAAGCACCAGCAGAAGGCCGAGGGCTGTCAGCACTGCTGAGCACAGGACGGTGGCAGGAGAACAGTTGGGTTTGGGGTTGGAGGCTGAGAAATCAGACCTTGGCTTCTGTTCCCCCCTCCACCCCCCCTGAGGTGCTGCTCTCTCAGCCTGACCCCTGACTCTCTTTCTCTTTTAACCCCTCATGTGCGAAGTTCCTCAGGCCTCCATCTCGGACCCTCTCCTCTCCTCACTCTGCGTGGGCCTCATGAGGTATCATCTGTTTCCCTACTTTTATGGCTTCTAACTGCATCTCCAGAGGGAAGTGCCTCTACGAATTTTAGACCCTCGCATCCAGCTGCCTCCTGAGCATCTCTAACCAGATGGCTCGAATGCCACTTGCCCCAAACCACTCATTTCCCTGCCTCCTGGCTTTCCCTCTTTGAACTCAGTTGCTCGGTCAGAACCCTGGAAGTTGCTCTCGACTCCTCCGTCTCCCTTGCTCCTGCAACATCCCAGTAATCACAACATTCTTCGAATCAGAGAATCTTAGAGCTCCAACTGTCCCTGTCACAGATTCTTTTCTCTCCAACCCATCATTTTTGCTTCGTGGATGATCCAGACTTGCCTGGATTGTTATAACACCTTTTACCCAACTGGTCTGCCAATCTTTGGTCCTGCCCACTGTGCATTCCTCCACACTGGATCCAAAGGAAACTCCTTAAACAAAACAACCAAATAAAACCCCTCCATCACTCACAGCCCGGAATGCCCCCTCTGCCCGCAGGGTAAGCTTCATGCTCCTGACAGTGGCCTCTGTCACCTGTGTCATGAGTTCAGTTGTGGCCCCTGAAGAGCTGTGTTGAGATCCTGACCCCTGGTGCCTCAGAATGCCAGCTTACTTTGGAACGGGCTTGTTAGAGTGTAATTAGATAAGTTAAGATGAGGTCATCCTGGAGGAGGACGGGCTCTTAATCCAACGTGACAGGTGTCCTTATAAAAAGGAGAAATTTGGACACAGACAAGACATGGAGGGCAGACAGCCGTGTGAAGACCGAGGCAGAGATGGGCGTTATGCTGCCATGGGCCAAGGGACACCTGGGCCTGATGCCAGACGCTGAAGAAGCCCAGGAAGGACCCTCCCCTGGAAGCTTTGGAGGGAGCCTGGCCCCGCCCACACCTTGATTTTGGATTTCCAGCCTCCAGATTTGTAAGACCACCAATTGCTCTTGTCTTAATCACCCAGTCTGTGGTACTTTGTTATGGCGGCTCTAGCAGACTAGTACTAGCTCCATGATCCGAATACCGTCTACCAGACATCAACTCTCTAGCCACATCTGCGGTCACGCGCCTCCATCCACCTGACTACCCCAGCCACACTGGATTGTTGACAGCTCTCTAAACGCACCAGCCCCGTGCACATCTTCGCTCATGCTGGTCCTTCTGCATGAAGGCTCTTCCTCTTCCCCAGCCAGCCACTGCTTCTCCTCCATGGCCCTCCCCTCTGCTCCTGCAGCACCTCACAACCACTCTCGGGTTCTCATTTGGTCCCAGGCTCCCTGGGAGCAGGGACTCAGATTCTCCCTTTTCTTTCTCCCCAGTGCCTCGCACTGCGTCTGCCGCAGCCTAAGGCTACAAGAATTTGTTTGAGTATGGTCACATGTTCTCCCAGAGTTTATGAGGTTGGTGGGCAGCGGGATTCAAAACACTCCTTCCTCGCTCCTCGCTGGGCTGCCAGAGCGCATGCTGCCCTGATTTCACCCGCCCCTAAGAGCTACTCAACCACAGGGCATGAATTCCAAGAAGCCTCCTGGAAACTCCTGCAGCCTGCTCCCCACACTGTCACCGGGGCTCTCCAGCAGGCCTGAGGGAGGGGGCCCCATGGTCCTTTGAGGCCAACACCTAATCGCTGTCCCTCTTCAAATGAAAAATGGGGAAAACACCAGCTAACTGTTGTTTAGTGACCCCAACCCCCACCTCTTTAAAATAAACACTCTTTTCAATTAGGAAGATTTGTCACTGGGGACAGTAATTCCGTGTCCTACCAAAACAAACACAGTTGTAATTAGTTTTATCCAGGAAGAAAATTAACTCTGTTTATCTTAGCATAATTAATCATTGACCTTTCTGTCCGGGCAGCTTGGGGGAGGGTGCGGGAGTACGGGTTATGATCTACAGCAAAGGGGCATCCCGGGACCCATCTATCTCTCCTCTTGGTTACACAGCTGTCCGCATGAGTTATTTGAAATAATATTCCCGGCCAAGAGTTATGGAGCTGCCTCCGAGCTAGACTTGGAGGAACACTAAATAAGGCTATGATTTTATGGTTTCAGTCTGCTGAGAAGTTTAGACGAGTACGTATCAGATGGGCATGAAGGCACGCCGTGGACCCCAGGGTTCGCTTGGCTTCTGTTGTGCCTTTCACCGTGACCCCATGGGCTCTGGGGCTGGGCAAGGAGCTGCGGGCAAAGGAGCTCGTTCTCAATCACGAAGCAGAGGCTGTCGCTGCAGGGAGAAGGGCATACGCTTTGGGGTTAGACGGATATGCTTTCTGGTCCTGACTCTGACATCCTCTAGCCGCATGACCTTGGGCAAAACACCTTCTAAGTAAAAAAAAAAAAGGAGTATGGGGGGATCAGAGTTAGTCATTGGTATGCTCAGGGATTTCGTGAGGTTTAGAAGTAAGGTCTGCCAAGCCCCCAGCACAGTGCCTGGTACCAAGGAGTCATTCAATAAACACTGGTACGTTTTTCTATTTTTGCATGAGCTGACCAAGGGCCCAGAGATGGAGGAACACACTGAAGGTCTTTTTTAGCTGTTTTAATAGTTCCTACAACTCACGGAGACCCTACTGTGTGCCGGGCTCTGCATTATGCCCTGGAAATAGACAGAAGGCTCAGTCATGACCCCTGTCCTCGAGGAGCTCCCAGCCCACTGGGGAGAGAGAGAGACATACCCAGGCTTTCTCAATGTGTCACAGCAAATGCTAAGCCAGAGACAATGAGTGAGGTCCCCGTGGTAGAGGTGCAAACAGAGACTGGAGGGAGTCTGAGTTCACACGCTCTGGACCATGCCGCTGGTGTATCATACCTCACTTAATCTTCATGATAACTCTAAAAATAGGCACAAGGATGAAGGGAGCCAGGGACGGGGTAATTGAGGCTCACAGATGTTGAGTCATTAGACCCCAAACTGCAAAGCCAGAAAGTGGTGCAGCTGGGCTGCGAGCCGGGCTCGTCTGACGTGGAAGCCTGCGCTTTGTCAGTTTCACCTCGGGGCTCCTGGCTGCGTTTTAATGGCTGGTGTCCTGCCCCAAGACTTCCAGTCTGGGGCATTAAAGCAGTGTGTTCCCCAGGGCTGGCATTAGGAGGCCCCACAGCTAAAATTGCAGTTTCTTGGGCCCCACCTCAGTCTCTTCCAAATCAAAATCTCTTGCCAGGGGATCATTGTAAACAATTATCTAAGGTGGTTCTTACACTCTCACCATCTGTCAGAGTCATAAACATCTACTTTCTGCTCATGATGTTGAGATGGCTTCTCCAAGACAAGTGCTTGGGGTGGGGAAGCTTGTCCTCTAGATGAGGGGACAAGAGACTGCGACACCAAGGAGCTCCCTGTCCTGAGATGAGAGAGACGGAGAGAGAAGGTGAGAAGAGCCAAGAGCCCTTGAGAGGGGCTCAGTGAGCTCACACTGGGATGAGGGTCTCCAGCCGCCAGAGGCCGAGAGATGGATGGGCACCTGCTTTAAGCACGAGGCTTCTCCCTCACACAGGACTGTAATGGGGCTCCCAGAGCAGTGAAGAGCTGTAGGAGTCATTTCTTTCCTTCCTTCCTTTCTTTCTTTCTTTGTTTTTTTTTTTTTTTTTTGCTGAGGAAGATTAGCTCTGAGCTAACATCTGTGTCAATCTTCCTCTATTTTTTTTGTATGTGGGATGCCGCCAGAGCACAGCTTGATGAGTGGTGCACAGGTCTGTGCCTGGGATCCGAACCCACAAACCCTGGGCCACCGAAGCAGAGTGCACAAACCCAACAACCAAACTACGAGGCCAGCCCCTGCAGGAGTAATTTCTTGAGGCAGGAGAGAGCTCCAGGCTGGGAGGCGGCACCTTCTGCCCCTCGCAGACGGGACCAAGGCAGCCTTTATTGATCCATGTGTTGGGGAGGCTTCTGACTTCCCCAAAACTAGCAGGGAGCTGGAACATGGAAGAGTCCCTTTTCGGTGCTGCAAAGGACTCCAGGGAAGAGAGCAACCACAGGTTCTGAGGGCACTGAGGCAGGCTTTTCGGGGCCCTGTAAGGATGGACACCCAGGCAGCAGGGGACCTCACGCATCGCCGCAAATAGCATAGGCTGACCAGGCAAACAGAATTGTATGCTGTGTCCCACTCTGCCAGTGACAAGCCTTTCAAACTTGGAAAACTTCCTCTCCTTCCCAGTGCCTCAGTTTCCCCATCTGTAGAATGAGGATGACAATAGCTATTTCGTCAGACTTTTGTCAGCATTAAATGACTTTTGTCAGCATTAAATGACTACATTATACGCATCATCTTGTTTAATCTTCGTAACAACCTTTGATTGTAATCATTCTCAAATTTACACCTGAGTGACAGTGGGGGGTTCCAAGTGACTTGCCTAAGGTTACACAGGCTTTTAGTGGCACAGTCAAGATTTAAACCCAGTTCTGTCTGATTCTAGAACCTTTGCTCTTGCCATGTTCCATAATGCCTCTTTTCTAAGAGTGAATGAATGAATGAATGAATGAGTTCCCTTACCTGTAGTCATCCAGCCTCTGAGGTTTTCTGACAGTCCTAATTGCCTCCTCTTGAAGCCAGGTCTAACTCCTCTCGTGACTTCCTACTGTAGCACACAAACCTGCTGGCCCGGGTGGTAGACGCCGCTTCCGTCCTCGGGACCTCCAGCTGCTGACAGTGCTGGAGGCGGCGTGGCACCATGGTTTCAAGCACAGACCCTGGGCTCAGGCTCTCCCAGGTGACAACTCTGTTGAGGAAACCCTTGGACCGAAGGACTCTCAGTGAGGCAGACGCCAGGACCCCAGGCTTCTTGGGGCACAGGTGGGTCAAGAAGCAGCTTGCAGCCTCCTGGAGAACTGCCTTATGCCGTCCCCAAGAGGCTGCAGCCAAGAGATAAGGGGCCACATCCCTGGAGCCCGGGATGGAGTCTGAGTTTTGTGGGAAAGGAAGGGAGGATGTCTCACAGAAATGTTTTCACTGTTTAAAATCTTCCAGTTAGAACTTTATACGCAGGATTTAATCAGCGGGAAATCCAGAAGAGACTCATTTTCTCGTTGCTGCTCTAAGGCGCTGCTTGGACTGGCTCCCCAAGGCTCTTTGCAGCACAGCAAATGTGAACGTACTGGGTACCAGGCACTGTGCTGGGCATACAGGGATGAAAAAGGGACAGTCCCCATGCTTAAGGAGATTTTCAGCTCCCCGCAGCTAGGTGGTAAGGCAGTGTGTGTGTGTGTGTGCGTGCGCGCGTGTGCTTATGTGCATGTGTGTGGGTGTGCATGCATGTGTGCGTGTGTGTGTGTGTTGGGAGGGACGGGGGAAGAAGAGGAAAGACTGGTGCATCCACACGAACAGTGCCTTCTCATTTACAGCCCTGGGGGAACTGGTCCCTCCACCACTGGTCAGGACCAACTCTTAGTGCCGGCCTGAGAGGGCCCGGGGAGTCTTCATCTGGGAATTGGTTGGTATTTGCCCAGAAAAGAATCTAAGAGTTGAAGTCATTCGATAAGCGGCTTTTGAGATTGAGACAGCTGAGCCCTGTGGGTGCTGGTGGACAGATAGACACCAGTCTTTGCGCTGGGGAGAGGGCTGGGGAAGAGGTGGAGGGGAAGGGACAGGGAGGAAGGGGCTCTGGGATCAGTCTGGCTTCATGTCCAAGTCCCCGACTATAGACTTTAGTCTTCGGGAGTGCAGTCTCTGCACCATTCATCTGAGAACAGCCTGAGAACCGGAGGCGGCTGCAGGTGAACAGAGAGCAGAAGGCTGGCCAGCTGCCCCCAGGTTTTTGCAGGCTCAGCCGGCAGTGACAAGGCCACAGGATTGAAGGCACCTGAGAGTCCCTTTGCCCTCAGCCCTGGTCAGAACACACTGAGCCAGCCATCTTCAGGTGCGGGGAGCACAAATTGGGGGAGATTTTATGAGGATGGGGAGGGATTTGTTAGTTAAAGTTTGAAGGAGAGAAGACCCTGGGGGCCGAGTCTTTGATTGCGAGTCTCTGACGGGCCCACGGCAGCAGCACCGGTGGAGAGCCAAGCTTTAGCCTAAACCAGGGATGGCTGTCCCGACAATGGGCTGATGGGTGAGGCAGAGAGTCCCAACCCTGGGAGTGGAGGCCGAGGACTGTGTGCCAATGGGGCTGGACAGTTGGCGGGGAGGAGGGAGGCAGAGCAGTGACGCCACAGGTCCCTGACTGAGGAGCTCTCCAGTGGAAGGATGGGTGACAGTCGGGGCCATCTAGGCGTTGTTCATCCCATGATTGGAGAAAGTAAAGTTTACAGCTTAGTTTATAGGACAGTCCTTCAGGGGAGGCTACGAAACGAGTTCCTACTCACAGGGAGGTGTGGACACTCCGGCTCAGGCTTTCCCTGCATGGTCTGGCTTTTCGGGAAAAAGGAGAAGGACGGTGTCTTAGTCCATTTGGGCTGCTATAACAAAATAATGCAGAGTAGGTAGCGTGGAAACCACAGACGTTTATTTCTCACATTTCCAGAGCTGGCAGTCCAAGATCAAGGCCCCAGCAGATTCGGTGTCTGGTGACGAGTTGCCTCCTGGTTCATCAATAGGCTTTCTCGCTGTGTCTTCACACGGTGTACAGGGGGCAGCTCTCTGGCATCTCTTTCATAAGGGCACTAATGCCATTCCTAAGGGCACCGCCCTCAGGACCTCATTGCCTCCCAAAGGCCCTCTCTCCTGACATCATCACATTGGAGGCTCAGATCTCAGCATATGAATTATGGGGGGACAGGAACATTCAGTCTACAGCAGATGAGGATGAAAGAAAGAGGGGAGAGAGGCGGGGAAGGGACGTCAGAAGATGGCATCTGCTACTTGTCAGGCACTTCCTCTGTCCCAGGCTCATTCACATGTGTGGTCACATTCAGTCCTCACAGAACCATCAGCGGTGGTACAGATGATGGTCTGAGCTGCATGATCCGCCTGGGAGGCCCCAGGCGCTCCTGGCTGTAAAGCCTGCTCTCTTCTGGGCAGCCTGCTGCCTGCTTCAGGGTGGGTGGCACAGCACCTCATGCCAGAAAGGTCATCAGAGGTGGTTTCTTGAAGCCGTCACCCCCTCCCTGGAGGGCCTGCCTCCTGCCATCTGCTGGATTAGGCCAACCCGTGGGTCTAGACAAACAAGACTGGGGGCCTTGGCTCCCTCTCGTGGTTGGATTAGTCAGGAGATGCTGGCACAGGAAGCAATGCCTTTCCGGTCGCTAGGAAGCTCACTGTAACAGAAAAGGTTTGGCCACCCTAAAGGGGTAGGCGCGTATCCCAGCAACGGAGCTCTCCAGGCCACAGGAGGTGCTCTGCACAAATCTGATGAACCGTTGAACGCAACAGAGACCTGGAGGCAGAGGTGGGCCATCGGGGGAGGAGGGAGCGCAGAGGTGCTGGGGCGTGGCAGCCGGACGGGAAGACTGCCAACTGAGGCAGAGCACGGGCTCCCAGCCACCCCCAGGGGGCCTGCACAGGTCACCCTCCACTGCCGGGCCACAGAGCCTCTGCCCGCGTCATCATAGGCCTGATTTACATCAGTGGTGTTCATTCTAGGCTGCGCTTATTAATCACCTGGGAAGTTTTAAAATATCCTGATAAGTGGGCCCCATCTCTTGAGATCATGACTTAATAGGTATGAGGTGGGGCCTGTGCAGGGCTGTTTTTGCGTCTCCCCGGGGGATGGCACTAGGCCGCCAAGGCTGGGAAGGGCTGGGCTATTCTCTGAACCCCTCAAGCTCCTATTGCCTGTGATTCCGGGCTTGTTTTTGCGGAATTTCACTAAATTTAATTTGTATCCTGTGGTAGTAGATGATGTTACTTCACCACGAGGACAATGGGCTGATATTTGTCACCAATAAACCTAAAGATAGATCTGGATGTTTGCATCCATAAGGTAATCCCAACAGCAGGCAATGGAATATGATTTATTCCCCATGTCTCTAATGTAATTAAGTGTGCATTATAAAGAAAGCTGCACTATTGAGACGCAAATTAGTAATGACAGTTTACCTTCAAATTGCCATTTTGTGGAGGTTACCATTGTGTGGTTCCAAGCACTTAAAAGTGCATTATTCATGCAGCAAACACAGGAAGTCCACCGGGAGGGAAAGTGCAACGCACTCAAGAGATGATTCGAGGCCTCTGGACTTTGTCACATGCACAAGAACTATGACTTCATTCCCTCCCCTGTGCGCTCTCCCCATATTCTGCACTGAACTGTGCGAAGAATATCACACTGGAGAAAAGGAAAAGGAAAATGATCTGCGGCTTGGGCAGCCACTCTTTAGATGCGCCCCTCGGAGCAAGCTGCTCTCGTCAGAAACGTCCAAAGGGCAAGCATTATTTTGAGGCATTTCTGGAAAGTCTCCCTGTTGGGGAAGACCACATCCCCAAAGGGAGGGGAGGAGGAAGAATATCTGAGAATTCTGAGTGTGTCTGTGTCTGGTGGCCTGGCCCCTCTGAGCTGCTGTGTCTCCCTCCATCCTGACAGGGCTGTGGCCTTGCCTGAGAGCGAGCATTCACAGGGAGGTTGCTCACGGGGCCCAGATGAGGCTCCTGCCAGATGACACACGGGCTCTGGCTTGGATTAGCAAGAAACCACGTGGAACAGTCGTATCAGTAATAAGAACCACCATTGATTGAGTGCTACCGTATTCCAGATGCAATGCTTGAATGACCCCCTGCACCAGTCTGAGGCGTGAAAAACGGTTACAAGCTTTGACTTCTCATTGAATTGTTCAAGGCCTACCTGCCAATAGCATCTGCCTTTCTGGACTTCCAAGAACATGGTACAGTACGCAGGGTGTGGGGATGCTTCCGTGTGTGCTCGGTCTAGCAAAGAGCTTCTCAGACAGAGAGAACTGGCTTCCATCCCTCTTCTTCCTGGAGATTCCTCAACTGGGTGCAAATTTAGCCCCTTTTCCTAAGTAGTCAGATTTGGAGAGGTTTTGCACAGGACAATGTCTGTAAGCCTCACAGAATCCTGTCACACCTATTCCACATCTGAGTGCGTACTTTGTGGTCTTCGGTGTGCAACAACTAAGAGGAGCAACTAAAATGTTCAGGGAAAAATCAGAGATCCACTTCAAGGTGATAAAACTTACAATGTTTGTCAGAGAGAAGCCACTAGCCACGTGGCTTGATGAAAAAAGTGTTAAGCTCTGTCTCACTTGGCAGTCTATCATATGTGTGCGCGTAATTTAATCCTCACAACAGTTTTCCAAGGAAGGTGAGTTAATCTCGTAGTTAGAATTTTTATTATTATCAGAATGATAGTAAAAGCTAATATTGTCTTAGCACTTCTTGGTTTCAGGAATTGTGCTATGATGTCTATAAATAGTGAATGATTGCTAGTCCTCACCATAAGACCATGAGGTAGGTATTATCATTTCATTTAACAAACTAGGAAATCAAGTCTTGGAGAAGTCATTTGCCCACGGTTCAGTAGTTTGCACGTTCTGTAAGTCACAGAGCTAGGATTCAAGCTGTAGACATACAAGAGTATATCTCGCTGACTCCCAAACCCGTGATTTGACCTGCCTGCAGATGTTCACCCGCCCTGGAGATAGTGGGATGCATTCTTCCAGAGGATCCTGTCCTAAGGAGGACAGGGAACATGGTTCAGAGATGTTGCACACAGTGCTCCCGCCGGGTGAGGGGCAAAGGGGGCTGCACAATGTCCCTTCCAGCCCGGGGGCTGACTTGTTTTGAATCAGCAGACAGTCTCATTGCCAAACACAGCCTGGTGCAAAGAATATGTTAAAAATCTTGGTTGAAGATAGAAAGTGCTCTGACTTGAGACTGACTGAATGATAAAGACAATCTACTAGGCACTGTCAGGGAAGGGGAGCTTACTGTGGTCTGCACTGGTCAGGGAAAGTGGAGGCAGATTTTGACCCAAGATGTGAAAAACCTTGCTTACCCTCCTCATTGACGATCATAACAGCCATCAGGCTGTGATGACTAGGGGTCTCTGGGAGCAAATTTCTGTGACCCCTTTTGTATAGGCAGCCTTTAAAAAGTCTGAAGTAGTAATTTTACCCCTAGATGGCACTCACGTACTTTTATACTTTTACAGCTTAGCTTTCAAATGAACTCAGACAGTGGTTCCGTCCAAAGTCTGTCCAACTCTGTGTCCAGCAGTGTGTTTCTCTAGGCCAGGGTGTCCACTTATGGTTAATAACGTACCAGAAGATAAACACGTTTTCATCTTATTCATTCTTAATTCATTCATGTATACTTCCTCTCAGCCCAAGAAGCATTTGAGGCCGCACAGTCTGGCATCCTGTATTATACAGATGCCCTTGCGACAGTCCTTCTGATGCCAGAGCGACTCCCATCCTCTCTGGATCCTCAGAGAGTCAGGCCTCAGACTACAAGTCTATGAAGGGACAAGATCCTGGCATCGCTCTGCCCTGGGGTAAAGTACCTGTTTTGTCTCAAGTGACAGGCAGAGGAAATTTGTCTTCTTCAATTCCACATTTATAACTCTTAGTTTTTTCTCACCTGTTCTGCTCTTCTGAAACACAGATAGATAGACAGGATGAAGGTCAGGCAGGATCAAGATCACAATAATAAGCATTGTGTTTGGAGAGGCCACAAGAAAGAGTGAATCTGAAATGTACCAAAGAGATGCAACAAACAATAAACTAGGAATATAGGAAGCGGAGGTGAGGCGAGGGCTAGTGAAAGAGATCCTGTCAGCCTCAATTTTCTAGCCATGGAGAAGCTGTGGGAACGGGGCTCAGCCTGGGCTCGTTGCATTTTGCGCTGGAGCTGAAGCATCTCTCCTGCACCCACCCTGCCCAGTATCTCGTGACTATGCCTTTACTCAATAAATATCTGAGCACCTCTCATGTTACAAGACTTGGTAGAGGCACTGAGGATATAGCTACAAACAAGACACACAAAATTCTTGCCCTTGAGCTTACATTTTAGTAGGGGAAATAGATAATAAACAATGGTGAGATCAGATGATGGTAAATGCTATGAGGAGGAAAAAATAGGGAGCCCTGACAGAGAGTGATTAGAGGTGGGGTCTGTTTAGATAAGGTGGTCAGAGTAGACTTTTCTGGGGTGACGCTGGAGCTGAAACCTGAACATTGAGAAGGAACCAGCTCTGGATTGGTGTTCCTAATTCCAAGGAAGGTGCAGCTAAAGGCAGTATACCTCCCTGGTAAAATCCTAGACAGGCTTGAGACCCCACGCACAATGAAGAACAGGAAAGAAAAGTTATACCTCTTAGTAATTGCAAACAAAAGACCATAAAGCACAGGCTGAGACGTGGAATAGGTGTGACGGGATTCTTTGAGGCTTTACAAAGATCGTCCTGTACAAAACCTCCCGAAATCTCGCTACTTAGAAAAAGGGCCTAAATTTGCACAGTTGAGGAATCTCCAGGAAGAAAAGGAATTAAAGCCAGTCTCTTCCCTTCTGAGAATCAACAAGATTAGAATCTGTGACAATTTCTCAGGCTTTCCTTACACTGAAAGTTTTGAGACGTCCTGGTGAGATAGTTTGTAAAATGTCTCTCAGTTGTGATTTGTCTAATGTTTTTCTCATCACTACATTGGGGTTGTGGGTTTTGGGAGGAAGACTATAGAGGTAAAGTGTCATTCTCATAGCATCATATCAAGGGTACATATTAACGATAATAACTCATCGTTGTTGATGTTGACCTTGATCTGTATGATTTTATGAACTCATGGATATTTACTTTATACTTTTGGGTTATGGTGCAACATGATTTTATTTCTTTTTTCTTTTGTTGCTCAAATTGATTCAGCATGAAATGCTATAAATTTCCTTCTAGGCACTGTTTTTACTGCATCCCACAAGTTTTGATAAGTTGGATTTTCATTTTTATTTAGTTAAAACTAGTTTTAAATTTCTCTTGAGGCTTTTTCTTTGCCCACGTAATTTAGTAGTGACTCATTTAATCTCTCCATATACTGGAGTTTTCAGCTATATTTCTTTTATTGACTTGTAGTTTATTTTCCCTGTAGTCTGAAAACATGTGTTGATCTCTAGTCTTTTAAACTTTTTCAAGTGTGTTTTATGGACCAGAATACGTTCGATCATTGTGAAGTTTCCACGTGAGCTTTTGAACAATGTGACGTCTGCTGATGTTAGATAAAGTATCTAGAAATGTCAATTAGATCAAATTGTTGGTGCTGTTCAGGTCAGTTATAGCTTACTGATTTTCTGCTTGCATAATCTGTCAGTTACCAAATGATGAGTGTTGAAGTTTCCAACTGCTATAGTGGATTTGTCTATTTCTCCTTGCAATTCTATCAGTTTTTGTCTCACATATTTTGATATGCTGTTGTTAGGTTTGTATGCATTAAGGATTGTTAGTCTTCTTGCAGTATTGGTCCCTTTATCATTATGTAAGGCCCCTATTTATCCCTGATAATCCTCCTTGTTTTGCATTCTGTAATTAATATTACTATCTCAACTTTCTTTTGATTAGTGTTTGCATGGTATAGCTCCATATACTATTATTTCCCAATGCAATGTTACTATTAATATTTGGAACAATTAACCATTAAATCAATTAGGAGTAAGAAAAAGAAAATATTGATTTTATCTTCATTTATTATTTCTCCACACTCTTCTTTGTGTAGATCTAAGTTTCTGACCAATTTCATTTTCTTTCTCCCTGAAGAAATTCTTTTAACATTTTTTTGCAAGGCAGATCTACCGTCTGTCTGCTCGAATTTGTAACATATGTACAGGTAAATGTATAACAACAACAGCACGAAGGCTGATATGGGGAAAGGACAATTTACTGCTTCAAGTTTCTTAAACTATCCATGAAATGGCATAATACCACTTGAATGCAGACTGCGATACATATGTATACTATAAATGTTAAAGCAACTCCTAAAATAATAGTTATAGCTAATAAGCCAACTGAGTAGACAGAATAAAATAACAAAAACATCCAACGGATCAAAAGAAGACAGAAAACAAAGGATAACGGAAAAAGAACAAATGGTCTAAAAAAAGGCTTACTCAGAGAAAAAGAGAATAGAGCGGTGGTTACCAGGGTTGGTGAGGGTGGGGAGACACTGGTCAAAGGGTACAAACTTCCAGTTACAAGATTAACAAGTTTGGGATCTAATGTACAACATGGTGATAATAGCTAATAATACTGTATCATATTCTGGAATGTTGCTAAGAAAGTAGATCTTAAATGTTCTCCCCACAAAAAAGAAATTGTAACTATGTGATCCGATGGAGGTGGTAGCTAACGCTATGGTGGTAATTGTTTTGTATTTAAAAGTGTATCAGATTAACACCTTGTCCACTGTAAACTTACACAATGTTATGTGTCAACTATGTCTCCATAAAGCTGGAAAAAATCCTCAAGAAAAACAAAATGTATTTGAGGGATTGATGAAATAGTAACAGCAGAAAGTTAATCATTATTGAAGATTGGTTATAGTAACACAGGAGTTTATTTTATTATTCCATTTCTGTGTGTATTTGTAAGTTTTCATAATAAAAGAATTATACACTTAAAAAGAAAAGAAAAAGAACAAATAGGATGAGTAAAAACAAATAGCAAGATAGTAGATTTAGACTCAATCACATCAATAATCACATTAAATGTACATAGGCTATGCACCTCAGTTAAAAGGCAGAGATTGTCAGGTTGTATAAAAAAGCAATGATATGCTGCCTACAAGAAACCAACTTTAAATTAAAAGACACAATTAGATCAAAGTAATAGGATGGGGAAAGATACACCATGTGATTGCTAATCAGTGGAAAGCTAGAATGGCTATATTAATATCAGACAAAATAGATTTCAGAACAAAGAGTATTACCTGGGATAAATGGAGTCATTTCATAATTGTACAAGGAACATTCAGCTAGGAGACATAAGAATTTTAAATATGTATGTACCTGATAAGAGAGTTTTAAAATACATGAAGCACATACTGATATAACTAAAAGGAGAAATAGGCAAATTCATATATCTGGAGATTCCAAAACTCTCTCTGTCAATAATTGATTGATAAGTAGTCAGAAAATCAGTAGAAGACTTCAACAACACTGTGAATCAACCTGACCTGGTTCACATTTATAGAAAACTCCACCCAATTACAGTAGCAGCCATGTGGATGAGTTCCAGTCGTGTCTACAGATCTCAATCTCTTCACTAGCAGCCACTTCTGAGAAACTCCAGCCTGCCCGTGTCCTCTGGCAATGGCAGTCCACTTCCACTGAGCAGTTCTGGTGCATCCACCCTCCTGCAACCCTAGGAAACTTCTACAGAGCACCTCCAGCCTTCCCACATCCTCGTCAGAACGGCGCCACTTCTACAGACCGGAACTGGCACACCTCCTCTGTCGAGTTTGTGTGTCACTGACAGAGTGCATGTCTCTGTGGTAGCCACGCCCTCATCACAGAGGTGTGGATCTCCACCCCAGGGCAGGACACTCTCTTCTCTTCAGTTGCTTTATCTTACATTCTTCCTTAGCCTAGAACTTAGGTGCTGCACTTTTGTACCTACTACTTCGGACCCCCATAAAATTAATTGAGCAATTAGCCATATGCTACTGTTCTAGGCAACAATAGTTTGTGTGAAAATTTCCCTGTTCAACACCTGGGGTGGTTTCAGCCTCCTGACTTGGCCTTGACTGATATGCCCTACAACGTTAGGGGTGGCAGTGTACTCAGCTAAAATACTAGTCTACAGCATCCCCTGCAGAAAAGGGGCGATTGATGAGATGTTGGGTGCGCCTGGAGGGAAGCTCTTTGCAGAAGCCTGACCTGGCTGTCAAGTGCCCTTTAACCTTCCCTTAACCTCATTCTTTGTGCTGGGAAAGAGAGCACAATGGCTTGAGCTCTAGAAGTCATCATGTGACCATGAGGTGCCCTTGAGGATGAAAGCCAAATTCTTCCCAGATGACAAAGCCGAAAGAATAGATGGTCTTCAACCCTGATGGTTTAATGGAGTCACCACATGACCTGTCTCTCTCTCAACTTCACGTCACGTAAGGAAAAATAAAGGCCTTATATTTGAGAAACACTTGGATTCTGAGAATATATTATGGGAGAGTCTAGTTTCTAAAACTTTACCATTATAAAGATTATAGTTAACATCCCACCACATAACATTTTTTTTCTTTTTAAATTAATACATTTTATTTCTTAGAGTTGTTTTAGGTCAACAGAAAAATTGCACAGAAAGTATAAAGAGCTCCCATGTAAACCCCTGCTCCCATGGAGTTTCCCCTATTATTAACATCTTAGATTAGCCACAGCATAACTTTTTGTCCTCAAACCTGATTCATATTCTAAGGAAATTAGAGGGCATAGAGTTTAGACATCTGAAGGATCGGATGTATATTCTTCTGTGAATTGTCGATGTACTTTTTTTTGCTATTCGTTTTTTTTCTATTCAGACGTGCACTTTTGTTATTGATTTGTAAGGGCTCTTACATATTTCAGTATTAATTAACTTTCGCTGCATAACAAATTACCACAGTCTTAGCAGCTTAAAATACTAGACATACATTTATTATTTTACAGGTTCTGTGGATTAGGAATCTGGCCATGACTTATGTGGGTCCTCGGTTTCAGAGTCTCTCACGAGGCTGTACTCAAGGTGTCAGTCAAGGTGGGGACTCACCTCAAGTTTCATTGGGGAAGAATCTGCTTCCAAACTCACTTACATGAGTGTTGGCAGGATTCAGCTCCTTTTGGGCTGTTGGACTGTTGGCCACTCTTGGAGAACTAAAAATGGAACACCCTCAGCAGCTCCGAGGGTTCTTTATCCATCAGTGGCGGTGGTCTGCTCTGCTGGTGACAGAACTGTTGTGGACCTTTTCAGTGGATTGTGGGGCTTTAAGGCGACCATCAGTCCCCACTCTGCATTGGCCACCATCTAAGGGCTTCATATCAGCTTCTGGCAAGAGGAGACCAGCCCAGGAGGTCCAGCCCCTTTACCTGGCCTGCCACTATGAAAGCTAAGGGACACACATCACTGGGACCACCCAAAACCTGTCCACTGCACATCAGTTGGGAAGCTCTGACAAAAAGACTGTCACCCCATGAACAGAGCTCTCCACAGTCTACACTCTCGTCACCCATTGCGGAAAGTGGAGTTCCTCTGTTGTATAAACCTGATTTAAAGGGCTCTATTTTTGAGATATTGTATTGTACTTTTTATTGGGTTTCCTGATTTCATGAGGATAATAAAAATTTCCAGCGTATTACAAAGTAGCTCTGTACATATTTTTATCTCCAGAAAGGCAAATTAACTTAAAAGCTACAAAGATTGGCAGATGACTTCTTAGAAACTACAGAATCCATAAGGCAATGCATTGCTATCTATAAAGGGCCGAACAACACACACACACACGTGTACCAACCTAGAATTCTATGCCCAATAAAAGTATTCTTCAGGGGCCAGCCCAGTGGCGCAGCGAGTAAGTTCGCATGTTCCGCTTCTCGGGGGCTGGGGGTTCACTGGTTTGGATCCCGGGTGCGGACATGGCACCGTTTGTCACGCCATGCTGTGGTAGGCGTCCCACATATAAAGTACAGGAAGATGGGTACGGATGATAGCTCAGGGCCAGCCTTCCTCAGCAAAAAAGAGGAGGATTGGCAGTAGTTAGCTCAGGGCTAATCTTCCTCAAAAAAAACATATTCTTCAGCAAATAAGATGAAATAAAACATATTTAGAAAAGAAAAGCTGAGGAGATTTGTAGTCAGCAGATCTGCATGAAGAACAGCATTGAAGTGATTTCTTCAGGCAGAAGGAGAATGATCCCCGTTGGAGATAGGAAAAGGCAGAGAAAAATGAAGAACACAAAACAGGGTAAATAGATTGGTAAATGATATTCACCCTCAATAACTGAAACGTATTATGGAGGAGAATATATGTGTATAGCTAATATGCAGGAAAACAAAAATGCAAAGGTGGGAAGAGGCAAAGGTTCATTAAAGGTTTTAAAGCAGTACTGGGAAATGGTAAAAGCATGATTTTGTATTAAATTGTAATAAATCAAGGATGAATGATATAGTCTCAAGCATAACATCAAATAGCAATAGAAAGTAAAACTAAGAATTTAATAGCAGGAAAGTAAAATTAAAACATTTATTTAGTCCAAAAGAAGTCAGGAAAGAAGAAAAAAGGAACATTAATGAATTAACAAAAGAACTGCAAATAAAATAATAAAAAGATGATTAATTAAAAAGAGGGTAAAAGTCCTTAAAACAGATGGAGCCAATAGAAAATAAAGAGTAAGATGATGCCTAACAACTCAACTATATTAATAACTATGTTAAAAAATAAATGGGCTAAATACTCCAAATAATAGAATAATATCGTCAAACAAGTTGAAAATGCTGCTGACAGGAGGCACATTTTCAACTTAAGAATACAAGATGTCAGAGGTGACATCAGCATCACGGTGGAGTGAGCTCTTCCCTTAGACTCTCCCCACTAAAACACGATGAAAAGGACACTCATAAACCAACAGAGGACACTCACACAACACAATAGACGTCTGAGAGATCCACACAGCCATACGTCTGAAGGTGGGGGCGCTGGACCCCCAGGAGGAAGTAGAAGGAGGTAAGGAGATCTCCTCTCCCTCCCTCAATGGCAGAAACCCTAGGGCGCGGGGCTGCACACAGCTCTGTGAGGACAGGAGAGAGGGGCAGCTATCCACTGAACCACTATGCCACTGGGCTGAACCCTATGGAGATTTCTTAAAAAATTAAAAATAGAAATACCATACAACCCAGCTATCCCACTGCTGGGTATTTATCCAAGGAACTTGAATTCAAAGAGATTTATGCACCGCTATGTTCATTGCAGCATTACTCACAATAGCTAAGATGTGGAAGCAACCCAAGTGCCCCTCAAGGATGAATGGATAAAGAAGGTGTGGCATATATAGACAATGGAATACTATGGCCATAAAAAAAGACAAAATCATCCCATTTTCAACAACATGGATGGACCTTGAGGGTATTCTGTTAAACAAAATAAGCCAGACAGAGAAAGACAAACACGGTATGATTTCACTCATATGTGGAAGATAAACTAACATATGGACAAAGAGAACCGATTAGTGGTTACCAGAGGGGAAGGGGTTGGGGGGTGGGCATAAGGAATAAAGGGGCACATTTATATGGTGACTGGCAAACGATAATGCACAACTGAAATTTTACAATGTTATAAAGTATTTCGACCTCAATAATAATAATAAAAAATACAAAATGGGTTGAAAGTAACAGAATGGATAAAGATAGCCTGTGCGAAAGGTAACCAAAAGAAAGCGAATGTAGCTGTTCTAGTATCAGACAAAATAGATCCTAAGGGAAAAGGCATTAGCAGAGATAAAGAGAAACATTTCATAATGATATGTAATGATGAAGGTGTCTATCTAGCACAAAGATATCAAATTCATAATACATATAGGCATATACACTAATCTTGTACCCCTCGCTCCTATTTCACCATCCTTGTATGTATCAAGGGTGTAAAACAAGGTCCAACTATATGTGCTTCTGTCTGAGTGCCTGCAGTGGACTCAAGGTTTGTGTCCCTCCCTAAATGCACCTGTCAAAGTCCTTCCCCCCAGTGTGATGGTATTAGGAAGTGGGACCTTTGGGAGGTAATTAGGTCATGAGAGTGGAGCCCTCACAAATGGGATGAGTGCCCTTTAAAAGGGACACCAGAGAGCTCTCTCACCCTCTTTCCATCATGTGAAGATACAATGAGAAGATGGCCGTCTGCAGCCTGGAAGAGAGCTCTCACCAGAACCCAAGCATGCTGGCACCCTCATCTCAGACTTTCAGCCTCCAGAACTGTGAGAAATAAATTCCTATTGTCTAGAAGCCACCCACTCTCTGATACTTTGAATTGACTAAGAGAGTGCGTACCCTTATTCTCTCTATAACCCTTATTCTTCTAGCATGAGGCCTTTGTCAAGTTTTCATAATTTCTTTTGGGGTCCATGGTTTAGCATCTGCATCCCTACCCTTGTTTCTGGGCCCTCTGGAGCCTGACTTTCTTTCTGATTTTATCTATGTCCTAAGAAGGCTCTCAGGCTTATCTGTCGCTGTGACCTAAGCCATGGCATGAACATATACCTCACAGACTTTTTGGACAGGAGGTTGGCCTGATATTCAGTCCTCTCTTTCCAGAAACGTCCCATGACCAGCATTGCATATTTTGGAGAATAGGCTCTGCCTAGCTGAGCTTGCATGATTCACCTTGTCTGTGCCATGTTGCTGCCTTGCCCAGGGATTGGTCCTCGTTATGAATTTCTAGTTTTCTTGCATATGACCTAGCCAAACTCAGAGCAAATTTTTGCCTAAGTTGTAAATATCATTTTCAGGAACGAATAATTAAGTAGAAAATATTTTTCTCTTTCGCTGGTGGTGAGAGATTTTACCATCTCATCTTAAAGAGCATACTGCTTTTATCGGAAACTATGCCTCGCTAAACTATCTTGAAGTGGGCAAAGACTGACAAGCTGGGGCTTCAGCTAGTGCAAAGACTTCTGACAAATGCTAGAAAATGGTATATAATAGACAACGTGAAAGTGTTTTCTCCGTGTGGGACACAGTCAGAAGGGAAAAGGGGAAGAAGAGAAGGGAGTCTATTATAATAGTATAATGTTATGTCTTAAATGTGTAACACGTCCATGAACTTCAAGTCATTGGTAAAGCAAAGAACATTACAAATTCTTGCGATATTCAATTTCTTGCAGAAATTATTACAGTCACTGAGGTGTGCTTTTGGGTTGATGTGGAAGCTCAAGGGGACAGAATTCTCAGATAGAGGGGCTAGAGACACAGATGACACAGATATTTTGATTCTATGGAAGTCTGAAGAGGTTTTTGGACTTCCCCCAAATTTGGAACTAGTTAGGGTTCGAGGACACTTTACTTTAAGACACTGGAGAAGAGGAGACACCCAAGTGAGAGCTGGATCACACATCCATTCAGTCAATTCATGTCCCATTGAATCACGTCCAGCTCTTATTTCTGAAGCTGCTGGATATATGCTCCCAGATACCGGCTGGTGACCTCCCAGGAGTCACCAATGTCGGGTTAGAGGGGGAGACTCCCGCTCATAGCCTCCTTTTATCCTCACCAACAAACAAAGCCCCCATGACTACTGCCGCTCAACCTTCTGGTTCATGGTTGGGATTTAATTTCAAAGGCCATGCTCTTTCTCCCCACCTGCTGTCTCTTGAGGCAGAGCCTCCATGGGTAGCCTTATCCCTGTGGGAAACGATCAGGACCTGAGGGGGGATGGCAGACACTTGCTAATGCTTCAGAGGGGTTGCAGTCTGTTCGCCCTGCTGCTTCGCCTGGGGTGACCTACAATCGTAGAAGTTCCATACGTTCAGAGATGACTTGTGAAGCCTTACTGTGTCCTCTCACATATCATTGCTCTTCTCTGGGACTTAGTTTCCCCAAATTTAGAATGAATAGAGGGGTTTGTTGATTGGTTCTACGATGCTGGGAACAAGATCAAGTCATTACAAGGAAAGATTGACAATGCCATCTACCTTTCACAGTATCTCTGTTCTATTTTTAAAATTCTCTGCTTGGTATCTTGAGTTCTAGTCCTTGCCGTGGCCCTGCCTGGAACCCTCTTTCCTTTGGAATGGGTTCTCTGCCTGGCTCTCATTGATGCTGGTGGAGACAGCACTTCTGATCCAGGACAATCGCCTCTGTCAGTTCTCTTAGAGGTCGGCCTCTGGCTGCTTACACTGCACATTATCAGCTCCCAGATTTCCAAGTCTCTGTGACCTAAGACCTGGTGGCCTTTAGGAGACTTGCTCCTGGGTTCTGCCCTCTTGACACCAAAACTACTGCCCATGATCTGTTACCATGTCTTCTGGGGACCGAGCAGATCCAAGTGGCCTGTCTGAGCTCTCTGTCTAGAAGTCCTCCCTTTGTTCTATGCTTTCTCTATTCAAGGACAGGGCTTTCCATCAAATTATGACTTCTCCTGTTTCCATTGGGATTCCTCTGTTCTTCTCCTATGAATTCAGGCTTCAATGGATGTCCTTCACTTTGTAAAAAAAGTATGACAGAATCTTGCAGATAGAACCTGGCTTGCTGCTGATTACTAGATCACAGACATTCTGGTTGATTCTGGGAAGAAAAGACGAATCTCCACAATGGAGGAGCTCCCTGGAATTTTATATTGTATAAAGGCAGGATTATCGTTGTCTGTTTAGTGACTTACTATGTCTCCATTGCCTTTCTGTTTCAAAGCCCTTTCACATAGCCTGTTTTGAGGATCATCTGATTGTAAGATAGGTTGGTGAGCAATTTTATTTTTAAAAATATTAATAAGTAAATGAGGGTTTAGAAAATGTAAGAAACTTGCTTCAAATGATGCAAAACTATATCTGCTTGAGAGAAGCAAAATTGTTTAATCTGGATGAGAAGTGCTACGAAGGCAGACTTCCTTCCATTTTGGCCATCCCCCATCCCTCCTGCCCTCCGTTGCCTATCGGGACCAACTAGAGCCACACAGCAGCCCCATCCAGAGAAAACAAGATTCCAGGCAGGGCCAGGGCAGGGATGTGAATCAAGCAAGCAGCGTATCTAAAGAATGGAGAGGCAGTACAAGGAAAGGTAGATGCTGTTGTCAACCGTTCCTTTTATTTTCCATTTGGTCACCAGCATATAATCCAGGAATGACCTGGATTCTCTCCTAGGCTCTCCATTTCTATCCTCTCTTCAGCCCAAGCTCCTACCCGGCACTGGAGTTTCTGCCATGCTCCTAAAAACTCTCTACCTGCAGCCCCATTTTATATGATATTTCAGCTAGAAAAGGTTTACTTAAGCACACAATCCCACATAAACTATATCTGCATTATATGGCTTGTGGAGACTGGAACTCTTGCTCTTCCTCATTATTAGTTGTCTGCCGTATCGTTGGTTTCCAAGAGGGAAGGAAATGTGTGGGGGAGCGCGTGAGAAGTAATGAGTCTCTCACTCTTTCCTCCCTTCTCTCCTTGAGTATTCAGAAATGTTTCCTTTTCTGGCTCTCAGAGGAACAGGAATTCCATTGGGGTAATGGAGTGGGCAAGGGAGAAACGGGACTGAAAGTTCTGTTTCTCCAGCATGCCCTAGATCCAGCTGTTTTGACATATATTTAATATCTTATAAGATATAATTACAAGAGGAAGAGCTTCCATTTTAAGAAACCTTTTGAAAAGTGAATGATCTGTCCCTCCATGTTTGTGCAGAATTACCATGTTTGACTGTTATAAAGACTGTGATAATCGAGTTCTTCTGGCTGATTGGTGAATGGGACCACCGTCCTTAAGTTTCCCTTGTCCCAGATAAATGCAAGGGGGATGTCAAAGTCATATTCATGGTCCTTCATATTCACTCTTAACTAACTCAGCACTGACTTTGTCCAGCCACATGGTAGTTTGGTTTCACAAACATGAGCCCTAGTTCCATTTAATACGTACAATAACACTTTGAGAACAGAATGAATGTTCTCTTTTATAAAACCTTGCTGCGGGGCACGCAGCCCAGTTAGCAAACAGCAGCCTGGAGTGTAACCTGGGCCAGCGTGGCTCAGTCTGTTACTCCACGTTAACTTCTCGAGGTGCTCAGGGCGGTTGTCCCACGGACCGCGAGGGCATCAGAACTTGGAGTTCCCTCTAATAGGGGGTCCTGGGAGTCAGTAAGAGAAGAATCCAGGATGTGGTTCAGATAGGCAAGTCAAGCAGGCAGTTACTGTAATGGAGCAGGCCGGCAGGCTTCAGGATCCAGAAGCTCAGGGAATCAGCTAAAATAGCCCCAAAGAGCAGCTTGGGCAGGCAGGTTTTATTATTGCTGTTTTTTGTTTTCTTTTGTTTGTATGAGCTTCTGCACCTAACACTATTGTCAGCAGTCCTCGCAGGAAGGGCTTAGAAATGCGCTTCATCGTGATGCTGCAGGAAGCGCTCTTGGGTACAAAGCTGGGGTGGGTCAAGGCAAGGGTCAGTGAGGGAGAGTCATTCCTCAGGAATGGAAAGGAGGGAGCATGACAGAAGCAGCAGCCACACATGGGATACAGGAAGGTACACAGACGACAAGCAGACCAAATTCCAGCCGGAGATAGCCCCAATAAACCAGTTCCAGGCAAGGCTTGTGGAGCCAGCTGAGTTCTGACCTGGGAGGGGTGTACTGGGTGAGGCTCAGAGGCCTAAAGTAGGGAGGTAGAGAGGTCTGACAGGTTTGACACGCCCACTCGGGTATCTGAAAGGCATCTCAAATTTAATAATACAGATATCAGCAGTGCGGGCTGGCGGATTGAGAAAAGGCGAGGATAGCTGGTAGATTTCACTCTAGCAGCATAGAGAGACTCGAATCTTCCTCACGTCCACTTACAGAGCTGGGGGCTTCCTGACCATGGAGAAGGACTGACACTGGCGAGTCGGGGAGGGGATGAATCGCTCCCTGCTCCTAAGTGAGGGAAAACCTTCACCAAGAGATCAGAATGATGCCCAGCAACACTCCATTTCAGCAGAGAGAGAGTCTCGGGCTACTAACCTGCTCAGACCTCTGACAGCGCCGAGAGCTCCCTTGCTGGGGCCTGCCCTTCGAGAACTCTCAGTCCCACCATGCTTCTTGTCTTTGTCATTATAGGCCACATCAAAATTCAAACTCTTACGATCTCCTCTGCTCTTGGATCTTTTCATGCCCTTTTTTTCCCTCTTCTTTCTATCTGTTGATGCGGGACACTAATTCTATCCCAGATCTTCCCCATTTTTATATAATTCTCTTCTTTCTTCCTCCCTCTGATGGTTTATTTTATATGTCAACTTGGGTAGGTCACAGTTCCCAGTTTTTGGTCAAACACCAATCTACATGTTGCTGGAAAGATATTTTTTAGATTTGATTAAGCTTTAAATCTGTAGACTTTGAGTAAAGCAGATTACCCTCCATAACGTGGGTGGGCCTCATCTAATCAGTAAAGGCCTGAAGAGAAAAGACTAAAGTTCCCCAAGGAAGAAGGAATTCTGCTTTTGGACTCGTGACTGCAACATTAACTCCTCCCTAGGTCTCCATACTCCTGGTCTGTCCTATAAACCTCACACTTGCCACCCCCCACAAACACATGAGGTAAAATCAATCTCTCTCTCTATATATATACACATCCTATTGGTCTTGTTTCTCTGGAGAACATGGACTAACACACTCTTTTAAAGAAAACTTGACTCAGCCCCATGGAAACCACTTTCCATCGCATGGGTGTCACCAATTGCTACTGCTTTCTCTCTCCCACAGTAGACCACAGAGCCAGGAGGCAGTGTCAGCATTTTGAAAGCTCCCATATACTTCTTCAGAATCATATTCTTTTCTTATTTGATAAAAACCAATCCTTCTTTGTAATTGATGCTGTCCAACCAAGATAGTACCATTTGTGTTTTCTACTTTTGTCACCCGCCAACCTTCATATCACTTCCACTCATTCATTCAAGATAACAATGTTTGGCTCCAGCCTATGCATTTGAGACAGCGGTATCTATCTTGAAGGATAGTGGTTGGAACTAGAGACAATGTATGTAAAATACTTAACACTGTGAGACCCATAGTTGGCTTCAGTACAGGTCCTTGTGTGACCCCAGGAGGCTTCAATGACCATCAAACCAGCCATCCAACACCCTGGTTTCAAGGTTCTTTGACCCTCACTCTAAGAACTTTCCCCTGAACTCCTCTTGGACTACTCCTGCCACAGAAAGGTCCTGTACCTTGTTAGTTTAAGAGAGAAGCATATTCCTTAAAACTCCGCACCCACTTACCACAAACTTGTTTTACACATTACAGCAAGAAAAAGGACTTACCGAGCCAGCCCAGTGGCGCAGTGGTTAGGTTCGCACGTTCCACTCCGGTGGCCTGGGGTTTGCCGGTTCGGATCCCAGGTGCAGACATGGCACCACTTGGCAAGCCAGGCTGTGGTAGACGTCCCAAATATAAAGTAGAGGAAGATGGGCACAGATGTTAACTCAGCTCAGGGCCAGTCTTCCTCAGCAAAAAGAGGAGGATTGGCTGCAGATATTAGCTCAGGGCTAATCTTCCTCAAAAAAAAAAAAAAAAAAGGAAAAAGACTTACCTAAGAAAACCATTCCTGTGATTTTCATGAGAAGAAAATTTCCCTGAACTCTGCTGGCCTCTTGCCTACCACCTTGCTTCTCCCAGCAAAAGGGGAGAAGGTGTTATGGTTGGTTGGTGACAGCATTAGTCCACATCTTTCTCAATTTGCTTGGAGATAATTTATCAAAAGTCAATTATAGCAAGGATTCAATCTCTTTCCTAAACTCAGACCTGCATAAAACCCTAGACAGTACACTTTTTTTTTAAAAACAGTTTCCATTCAGGTGGTCCCAGGGTGATACAGCTGGGGGAGGATGGGTGGGCATGGAGTACTAACAGGGCCATTTGGTCCGTACCAATTTTATCGGTGATAAAAAGTTGTTATTTACTAGCCTTCTTAGACCAGAAACTGCCCTACCTATCTAAAATCTTAAAGTACAAAATATCAATTTCTGACATCCCTTTACACCCTCAGGCTTCCTCACATGTTTTCCCACTATAACCGCCCTTTTATGCCATGGAGACCTAACCCGATACTCTTTCTTTGCTTTGTCACGGTGACAACCAACGCTGAGCTGCTCTCAGGCCCAGGGCTCTGGCTAAGCGGAGCGGGGCCTGCCCGTGGCTGTTGTCAGAGCCTGATGGGCTTCACGCATCAGAAACCCCGAACAGGTCACTGTGGAGAGACTGGGAGGTCCCTAATGGACACAAGCAAGATATTGGTCCAAGCTCCAAAAGGAGAGATGTGCGTTTGGGTGTTACAAACTGAGAGGCTCCGAAGCGTGATCACCGGAGTCCCTGCTGGGCGAGCAGAGAGCCCACTGTCCGCTGTTGAGAAGTGGCAGCCTCGCTGTGGAGGCTGTGACACCTGCTCTCTGCTGACCCCTTGGCCATAACTGCCAGAGGCCAGATTGAAGTCCTTTCTCTGAGGAACTCCTTCTCTTTACCCAAACTGTGAGGGTTGTTTTAATTTCTTAAGGATTTCATGAAACAATCATAACGGATGAAACAAACTTCCAATTCCAGAAGAAAGAGAGTCATCACAGATAAACAAAGTAAAATGCCAAACTGAATTTTGTAAGACGATATTTGAGAGGAGAGTTCCTTCAGTGAGGAGGCTGGCTGATACTCTGGCATACTGCTGCTGCCATTTCTGTTGCTGGTGGCAACGTGCCTTGGCCTGACTTGAGTCTGCTCATTTGAATCACTCACTGGAGGGAGCTGCCTGATGGCGCACGTCTGCCTGCTCTGGTCTCACCACAGAGCAGCAACAGTTACCAGCGTGGTGTTTCTGGGAACACGAAGGCAGCAAGGACTTGCTAAAATTTTGGATGGATGCAGTCATATACAGGGGAGTAGTCAATCCTCCTCTGCCATCAAGCAGTGGCCATTCTCAGGTTCCATTCTGCAATTTTTTTTTAACAAAATCTCTTTTTCCTGACTATATTGGCTCCTGCTCTGCTCCACAAAGGGAAGTTTGCTACTGGCCCATTTTGGGAAAGCTCACAGAGATAAACCCTTTGAATTCCACCATGAGTTCAGAGGCAAATAGAGGCTCAGCAAAGAGGATGCAGAATATAAGGTTGCCTCATCTTCTGTCAGGCTGGTGATAGACACCAATAGAAGCAGGGGACGCAGGGGAAGGGGGTCCGGGTTCAGGGCAAGAACAAGGGATGCTCATTCCTCTTCAGACAACGACTCGTTCGATTTGTCTGGTGTTCACTGTCATTTAAACTGGTCTCCCTCAGACCTAAGGTGCTGCCATCTTTAAAAGACCAGGTGTCAGCGTACCTCAGCGTGATGATTTAGAGGCAGGCCATTACAGATAGGATGCCTATCCTTTTTCTGATTCGTTGATTTCTGGTCTTGTCTTTATTATTTCATTTCCTCTGCTTTCTTAGAGTTTGATTTGCTTCTATTTTTCTAGCTTCTTAAGATGGAAGTTTGGTCATCAATTTAACTCTTTTATTGTTGTTTCACGTAGGCATTTAAAGCTACAATTTTCTCTCTAAACTCTGCTTCAGCTGCACCCCACATATTTTGATGTGCTATGTTTTTAAATTTTCATTCAGTTAATAATATTTTCTAATCTTCTTCTGAATTCTTCTTTGACCCATGGGCTATTTGGTAATGTGTTGTTTAAATTTCAATCATTTGTCTACTTTCTAGATTAAAGCTACTGATTTCTATTTTAATTCCCTTGTGGCAAGAGAATGAATTCCCCAGGCTTTCAGTTCTTTGCACCTGCTTGTGGCTCGTTTTATGGTCTGGTGTATGATCTGTCTTGGTGAGTGTTCTGGGTGTACTTGAAAATAATGTGTATTTTCAGTCTCTAAGCATAATCTTTTATAAATACAGTGTTACATTTTTTATAGGATTTTAACAATCTTCTTTATCCTTACTGATAAAGCTCACTCTTTATTTATTTAATTGGAAGAGTCAGGTTACTCCTCCAACCAGTTGCTGTAAGTGAAACATTAAAATCTGCAATTCCAGTTGTGGATTTATCTATTTCCCTTTTTAGTTTGGTCAGTTTTTGCTTCATATCTTTTGAATCTCTTTAGTTAGGAGCATACACATTTATGATTGCTATCTCTCTCTCTCTCTCTCTTTTGTTTTTTTGCTGTGGAAGATTTGCCCTGACCTAACATCCGTTGCCGATCTTCCTCTCTTCTTTTTTTTCTGTGTGAACTACTGCCACAGCATGGTCACTGACAGATAAGTGGTGTAGGTCCACACCCAGCCACAAAACCTGGGCTGCCAAGGCAGAGCGTGCTGAACTTAACCACTAGGCTACTAGGGCTGGCCTCATAATTGCTATCTTTCCTTCCTGAGTTGCATTTTCATCACTATGAAATGTTCCTCTTTATCTCTGCTAATATTGTTTGTTCTGAAATCTATATTGTTTGATATTAATATAGAAGGATATTAATATGCTTGCTGTTCACATGGCATATCTTTCTTCAAGCTTTTCTTTTATCCTTTCCGTGTCTTCATATGTAATGTATCTCATTTCTATCCAGTTTGACAATTTCTGTCTTTCGTATCTTCCTGTCATACCTTGTTTTATGCTAGATGAGTATCCTTTAGCAGTCTACTATTTTCTTATTAGCTGTGTATTTACTTTTAATGGTTGCCTTTGGTTTAAAATACGCATCTTTAACTTGTCAGAGTCTGCTTTAAAATAATATTACACCATGTATACTGTATAATATAAGAAACCTCTATGCTTCCGTTCTCTTCTCACCCTGTTCTTTGCGCCACTGTTGCTATTTCTTTCCATCAGTATGTTCTCAGCTGTACGCAGTCTCATCTTTCATTAAACAGTCAATTGCATTGTAAGGAAGAAAATTAAGAGAGAAGAAAAATATCTTTTAAATTTACCCACATATTTCCTATTTCTAGAACTTTTCTCCTCTGATAGATTGGGATTTACACCTAGTATAATAGTCCTTCATCCTGAGAACTTCACTTTACGTTTCTGATGCTGTAGAAATGCAAAGAATTCTCTCTGCTTTTATTTTTCTGAAGACATCTGCATTTCTCCTTGATTTTTGACTTACGTTTTTTACTTGATATAGATTTTAAGGCTGGATTTTTTCTCTTGCAGACTGTTAAAGACATCATCCCATGTTCTTCTGTCTTGTCTTTCCACTGAGAAGTCAGTAGTCATTCTTATTTTTTGTCCCCTGTGTATAACATGTCTCATTTCTCTGGCTACTTTTATCAGTAGTTTTTAGCAGTTTAATCATGATATGCCTCAGAGTGGTTTCCTTTGGTTTCCTCCTGCTTCCGGAGCTGTCGACTATCTTATTTTTCATTGTTGAAATGACTGTTACCTGGATTGCCCGCAGCCTTCTCACAAATGAACTGTGAGAAACGTTCTCTTACATGTCTCTGTGGGCACCTGTGAAACAGTTTCTTTGAGGTATATTTCCAAATATGTCCTTAATATGTCACAAATACGTGAATCCTTAATTTAATACCAAATTAAGAGAGTCCAGAATAGATGGGCTTATTTTCACTCCTTCCTCGGTGGATGTTAGCTCCCACCGTCCCAACCCTCGTCAGCACTCAATACTATCCAACTTCTTCATGTTGCTCATCTGATGAGTGAGAAATCGCCGTTCCTTTTTCTTATATTTGTGTTTATCTGACTATTAACAGGAGTATGAATTTTTTCACACAGGTTTAGATATTCAGTCTACCCTTTCATGGATTTCTTAAGTACACAATTTCACAACGTATTTGTTAGGTTTTCTGTCTTTTTCCTCCGTGATTTATAGGCATTTCCTATGGCTCTAGGTATTAATCCCTTAGTATCATTAGGCTTTGAAAATATCTTCTAAGCATATCAGATATCTACCAACTTTGTCTGTAATGCTCCAGTTTAGCATAGATATTGAATTTAAAGTTGTCAAATTAATTTTTTCTATACAGTTTGTACTTTGGGGCTTTATTAAGAAATCGTTTTCATCTCAATGTCACAAAGACATTATACTGAGTTTTTATTTATATATTTTTTTTCCATGGAGTGAACCAAATTTCCTCAGGAACCCATCCTGTGCCATCAGAGATATGATTTCACCTGTTTTAGTTGCAGCTGTGGCAGGGAACAAAAGGCAGATTCAGAAGAAATTCTGAAGATAATTGAAGGAAGAAAATGTTTATTCAAGAGTGACTGGAAATAAGTGAACAGACAAGATCCTCAAGATCTGGTTACTGTGGGAAGTTGTCACTCCTCAGCATAAGGAAGGTTAAAAGAGTGTTGCCAGAGCCGGGGAGATCCACAGCAGTGGGTGATGAGCCATGAGTAGGCGCTGTAGTTGTAGGGGGATGAGCCCATTGACAGAAGTGTGGCCCAAAGCAGGAAGGGAGCAAGGAAAGAGACACTTTGAACTCTTTCTCTTCCCATCCTTCAGTCTTCCTCTTGTGCCTCCCACAGGCCAGAGGGAAGGGACGTCAGGTGACTGACGTGGTGGAGGTCAGCTCTGCAAGCTACAGAATACGGAAAAGAAGGATGAGAATGGATCTGAGAGGAGACATGGCGAAAGACCTACTTATACCACATATATCAAATACCACACTTATTTTTTTGACTCTCTATACTGTTCCATTTGGATTTGTCTTTTCTCGCACCAATATCACTCTATGTTTTTTCCTTTTACTATGGCTTAGTTATGTTAATATCTTATGTAGTGAATTTAAAAACTTTTCTCTCTGTTGTTTATTATCTTAGCTATTAGTAAACATTAATTCTTTCATATAATTTTGAGATTAAACTACTCTATTGCTCCTAATATTCTGTTAGCGTTGTATTAGAATTTTATTGAATCTCTAAGTTAATATGAAGATAATTTATATCTTTAGAATGTTTACCTTTTCCCCTCCATGAACATGATATAGTTATTGATATAGTTATTCAGGTATATAAAATTATTTTTTAAACTCAGAAGAGATCTCATGCTTTATTTATCTTAAGCTGGTGAAAAGAAGTACTATTTTTAAAAATTTATTTGTGTTTGTCATTTTCTTATGGCTTTCTATGTAAACTGTCATATCATCCACAGGTATTCATTTTTCTCCTTCCTTTCTAATACTTATGCCACACTGACACCTTTGTTTTCTTATTATATTAGATAAAGCCTTTAACTATTTAGACTTAAAGAGAAAGATTCCAAAGATTTTTTTCTCATTAAATATAATGTTTATGAAGATTTCTAGAGATGGCCTTGATCAAGATAAGAAAGATCCTTGCTATCTCCATTTTCAAAGATTATAATCATATTATTATATTATATATATTATAACCATAATATTCCCTGATATAATATTCTTAAAACACTTTATTGTAATTTCTCCATCATAAAAAACTTAAATCATCCAAATCATGTGATACATAATAAACAACATTGTTTCAGGCTTTATTTTCAAGGAGAGGCAAGTCAAGTTGAAACTTGTCCTTGCTTGAGAATTGTTGTGGAATCCTGATGATAAAAATGAGTTTGAACAAACAGTCCTACACACCGGGTGTGGTTGCCACCTTTGGATTTCTCTAGTGAGGAGATGTACACTGCAGGCTGAAAAACTAAGCTGTTGCATGCAGGCATTCATTGGGGGTCTTACAGAAAGTCCTGCTGGTTGCTACATGACTATAGCACATCTGATACTGGTTTATGTGATGGCAGGAAGCCAGCCGACCATGCCCAGACCTACAAGGCATCCTTATGATGCTCCTTCCGAAGAGCCTGCTGTCCTTCTTAGACCCATCCTCTATTTTCTGGGATCAAGTCAATGGGAAATTTAAGATTCTTTTATCTGGTCCGTCTCTGTCATTGCTCGTTTGCTTGGCTACATGCTCTGCATAGAGTGCTATCCATTGTTCTTGACCTTAGGTTCTTTTTATTCTGTCTCTGTTTTGTTGTTTAACTTTTTGGGTTTTGCTCCTTTTTCACTTCTTTCCTTGCACAGCAGTTAGCTGTAGAGGTTAAGAAAAGTAATATGTACTGTGGGTCTCTATTACTTCAAAGGGTAGACTTCTTTCAACTTTCATTAGAAGAGAACTAATAAATGGAAATAATTATGTATCCACCGTGTACCAGCAAATACATGCCACTCATTACTTTGAATACATGATAATAATAAAGAACATTGCCTCTGTTCCAGGTATCCCAAAAACACAGAGTAAGCTAATTGTTGCATTTCTAATTAGAGTAGAAGCCAAGACTGCATCCTAAGTAACTAAAATATTTCTCTGAGAATTTCAACAAAACTTTAATGAGTTGATTCTTATATATATATATATATATATATAAACAAGTTTCATGACTTTATAAATCATGGTTATAAATCTCCCACATATATAAGATATGCTTTCAGTGTTCTAAACACATGTATGTGTATTTGGGGGGAATATATCAGAAATATCTGGAAGGAACCTAGATCACTAACAATTTGGAGAAGCGGAAGTACCAGCTTTGAAAGGCATGCTTTCTGTCTTCTTTCATCTTGTTTAAGGAAAGTTTAAAGCTAAAGATAAATGTTGAGTAGAAATAAATATTACTTACATTTACATTATAAAAGATGGCAATAAAATGAACAACTATGTAACTCCAACCCATTTAGGAAAAAAAGACATATGATTTTCATCATTAAACAAGATGAAAGAAGACCAAAGTTCGGTTTCCAGGCCTGGACGGGCTGCTTCATGAAGCTGAGGACCAGGCGCCTTCTCCTTCACTTGCTTCAGCCTGTGGCTTCCACTTCAGGGTCCACGGTGTATCTGAGGAATAGCATCGGGATGCCACGCAGGCGGGCTGTTAGGAGGCAGAGAAGAGGGTGTGTTTCCTGCCTTTAGGGATTCAAGAAGGCTATTTCCTTCCCACTGACCAGAAACCAGTCTTACAGCTCGCCTGGCTGCAAGAATCGGAAAAGTGTAGTGTTTGTTTGGGTTGTCCAACTTCCTCCAAAAACACTGGATGTTCTTTATACAGGAAGAAAGACAGAATTATCTCTGCTAAGAGATAATTAGCAACCCATATAATGAGTAATTCAAGTATTTTAGATGTAGATATGTCGTGAGTTCTAGGTGTTGCAAATGTCTTCCTTCATATCGAACTTGTCATTTTACTTTCTTCATAATGTCATTAGGTAAACACACTATTAAATCTATTAGAGGTGAATTTAACATTTTCCATTGCCATTTTATTTTATTCATAGTTTAAGAAATTTGCCCATATCCCAATTCCATAAAAATTATATTAGTATAAAATAATCTCACGTTTTTATAGCTTTGCCTTTCAGATTCACGTCTTTGCTCCGTGTGGGACACGTTTATCAATGGTGAGAAGTCCAGAGTCTACGTCTCTGCTTTTCCTCTGCAGTTGCCTCAGCACCATTCATATTCATGGAAGAGTAATTCTTTTCTTAATTGACTTGTAATGTTAGTTCTGTGTGGGTCAGGCTTCCATATGTGTTTGGGTCTGTTATTGGGAACTCCGCTTTGTTGATTTATCTATTTGTCTATGTCTACGCTAATACCACAACTTCTTAAACTACAATCGTTTCATAACAGGTCTCGATATCATTTAATTCAGGTTTTCTCACATTTTGTTCTTTCAGAAGGATCTTGGCTTTTTGCCCCATCACTGTTCTATGTATGATTTAGAGTCATCCTTTTAAGGTTCGTAGTACAAAACTAAACAAAACAAAAACAGAAGAATTCAGAATTCTGACTAAAAGTGCCTTGAATCTACAGAATATTTTAGATAGATTTGATGTCTTTATGATATTGAGTTCTCTAATCCATAAACACTCATCTCTCTGGGATCTAAAATAATGATGTAATATCTTCCAATAGTGTGATAATTTTTTACTTTTATTTATTTATTTTGGTGAGGAAGATTCACCCTGAGCTAACTAACATCCATTGCCAACCTTCCTCTTTTTGCTTGAGGAAGGTTAGCCCTGAGCTAACATCCATGCCAATCCTCCTCTATTTTGTATGTGGGATGCCTCCACAGCATGGCTGATGAGTGGAGTAGATCTGCACCCGGGATCCGAACCCGTGAACCTGGGCTGCCAAAGCAGAGTACACGGAACTTTAACCACTTGGCCATGGGACTGGCCCCTGAGTGCCATAATTTTTTAAACAAAACTTTTGCATTTTTGTTACTTTTATTCCTGAGGACTTTATATGTTTGTTGCTATTATTAATAAATATATATGCTATATCTCTGTTACTGGCAGAAATGCAAGTGACTTTTTAATAAGGGAAGAAACAAAATAAGTATTATTCAGAAAAATATAATTTTCTATGTAAAAAACTCAAAGGAACATACAGCTAAATTATAAATGACAAGAGATTTTAACAAATTGATTAATAAAACATCAATTATTAACATTATGTTTGTGAAATTGTTGGATGTTGACATTATTTTGGGTTATATGTGTGAGCTTATTGTTAAGGATGTTTGTATTGTTCCCAGTTTACTTATTACCAATAATGTCATCATGAAGTTTATTGTACAGGTCTCTTGTGCACATGTGCATCTATTTCTGTTGATCATATACCCAGAAGTAGGATTACTAGATCATGGCTGTGTTTATTTTCACCTCTAGTAGAAGATGATAAAGTGCTTTCAAATATCATCCTACCTGTCGCATCTTCACCAGCCGTCAACGTGAAGAATGCCCTGTACACCACATTACACTGCACCCTCGTCAAAACTTGGTACTGTCAGCCTTTTTCATGGTACCCATGGTAGGGGTGGTGATATTGCATTGTGGTTTTAGTATGCATTTTCTTGATTCTTAATGAGGGTCTGCAACTTATCTTTACTGCTATTTGGGCATTTTCTATGCTGTGGCTGTTCATGTCCCTGGCCTATTTTTGTTTTTGCTTATCTGCCTTAAAAATAATTTGTATAACTAAAATTTAAAAGCATGGGGCAGGCTCAATGGCCTAGTGGTTAAGTTCAGTGCACTCTGCTTCAGCGGCCCAGGTTTAGCTTCCGGGTACGGGCCTATACCATGGTCGTGCTGTGGTGTCGACCCCCATGCAGAATAGAGGAAGGTTGGCACAGATGCTAGCTCAGGGAGACTCTTCCACAAACAAACAAACAAAAATTTTGTGTATATTCAGGATATAAGTCCTTCATCAGTTGAACTTTTGCAAATATCTATCCCTGCTCTGAGTTATTGCTTTAATCTATCACATTCTTTCCAATCCCACTTCCTTTTTATTTATTTATTTTTTAATTTGTTTAGTTTGTTTATTGAGGTAACATTGGTTTATAATACTGCATCGGTTTCAAGTGTACAACATTATAATTCGACATCTGTTTATACTACAGCATGCTCACCCAGAAAAGCATACTTTCTATCTGTCACTGTATAATTGATCCCCTTAACCTTTCACCCTCCCCCTACCCACTCCCCCTCTGGTAACCACCCATCTGTTGTCTGCTTCTATGAGTTGGTTTTTGTTTTTTGTTTGTTTGTTTTGTTTTGTTTTGCTATCTTCCACATATGAGTAAAATCACACAATTTTTGTCTTTCCATTTGACTTATTTCACTTAGCATAATACAGTCAAGGTCCATCCATGTTGTCACAAATGGCAAGACTTCATTTTTTATGGCTGAGTAGTATTCCATTGTGTATATATATATGTATGTATATATATGTATTCCTTTGTGTGTGTATACACACACACATATATATATGTATATCTTTATCCATTCACCTGTTGATGAGCACTTAGATTGTTTTCATATCTTGGCTATTGTAAATAATGTTGCAGTGAACATACAGGTGCATATATCTTTTTGAATTAGTGTTTCCATATTCTTCAGATAAATACCAAGAAGTGGAATAGCTGGATCATATGGTAGTTCTATTCTTAATTTTTTGAGGAATCTCCATACTGTTTTCCATAGTAGCCGCGCAAATTTACATTCCCACCAATGCACTTTCTTTTAAATGGGTTGATTACACCACTGCAAGAAACATGTAACCTGCAGCTTTTCTCTCCTTGAGTACATTATTTTCTATTCCTGTATCATAACACACAAATCTCACCATAGAATCATAGAATCACATTATCTCTATTTTGCATGTAAGCACTCCATTTTCTAGTAAGTAAAATCTAACTTTTAATTTATTGACACATTTGAGGTCCTTTGTGAACTAAACTTTGCTTAGCTGTTGAGTATATGAAACCAATCACATATCCCTCCACCCCGCACGCTGACACACCTCCATATCTCAGCAGTGTCTTTTTCTCTGTCTACGATCCCTAGAGAAACAGCCTATGCCCAAACTTATTAAAAACAGTGTATCAGAGGAGGGAGTTGCAATTATAGGCAGCAAAACTGAGGGGGAAATTAAAAATGAAGCAAGAAGGGAGAGCCATTTATCCGCCTGCTTCTTCCTATTTCCTGTATCTGATTGATCTAAGTTTATCCTACAGGCATTTAAAACCCCTCTACATGTGAAATATTTTACCCAGGCTCTTGGGCAGCTCCCGGGGAGTCTAGCCCCCACTTCCATAATGTGGCATTTCTTTTGAATGTGGAGGTAGTGGGTGGAGCCAGAAGTTCCATGGATCCAGGGGACAGACCCTGCCCATAACACTGGGGTTATGAATGTTTTCTGAAAGCTGGACCATCCCCTACAGAAGGCCCACAGGTGTTCCCATCAGGAAATGAGGCAGTGTCAGAGGCGGCAGCCAGGCCTCTCCACTGGGTGAGTGGCCTAGGCCAAGGGACAGATGGGGCCAAGTGAGTGTGCATGTGCATAGCTGGGTTCTGTACACCTTTTACGCCCTTGTCTACAACAGCTGCCCTTCAGAAGAGAAGTCTGATGAAGGCAATGAGCCACAGCAAAAGCACAGGAAGGAAAGAGAAGAGACCATCTCAGTGCCTCTGAGACCCGTGGTTTGATGAAGTTGTTTGGTTGCACATCAAAGGGAATTCTCTCAAAAGGCAGGATTTCAAAATTCTCTGTTTTTTTTCTGTGTTACCATGATTCTTGCTGCCTGATCCCACAATTGTTATTTCATTTTCCAGATGTGCAGGAGCCTGCATCTTCCTGTGTATCTGGATACTCTGTGGCCAATCTTCTCCCATAGATGGTGGTACTCACCTCAGGAGGGCTACCTATTTCTTTTTCATAGTGCGTCATGTCTATAAAGAAAGACAATGGAGGTAAGTGATGCTGAAAGAAATGAGGCCGCTTTCTCACTGCTGTTCTTCAGATTCCACCCTTTCTGTTCCAGTTTTGACAATAGAAATGAGTGTTAAAGCAAGTTGTGATTAAGAAATGTTATTTCAGTTACTGCATCTTTCTCAGTCCCAGCTCTATGCCGTGGTGCCGCAAGCATGTGCCAGGGAGAAAAGACAGATGAACATCTAACATCTCCCCTTGGGGAGCTCAAATTCCCCCTGGAAAGTCATAATGAATATATCCCTTATACTTAAGAAGAAACTATGATCATTTGTGCATTGATATGAATTATAAGTTTAGTAGGACCTCAGATAAAGGAGAAGTTGATCTGAGCTGGGGCTGTCCACAAATTTTTCTTAGAGTAGTTGGCCCTAAGTCTGATAACTCAGATTCCTTATGATGAGAAAGATATACATTGTCGGCAGAGACAGGAATGAATCTGGCCTAGTTCAAGGGAGTAAAAACTAATGGTATGTGTGATAGTTACCTCTAGCTTCATAATAAATTATCCCCACAATGAGTGATTTAAAACAATCATTTTATTATAGCTCACAGCATTGTCATTCAGGAATTATGGGCAGTGCTCAGCTGGGTGATTCTTCTGCTCCATGTGACATAGACCATGTCACTTGTCGCCTGGTATATTCAGCTGGTGGGTGAGTGTGATGGTGCCAAGGGCCCAGGGAGGCTTCACACACATGACTGGCACTTTGGTGGAGCAGGCTGGGATCAGTTTGGATTGCCAAAAGGCATGTCAACATGTGGCTTTCTGCCATGGTGGTCTCAGGTAGTCAGACTTTGTATGTGATAGCTTGGGGCTTCCAGAAAGATGGGTACAAAAAAAAGGGAAAAGAGAATGAGAGCTCCTCACTTCTTACAGCAGGCCCAGAATCAATTGCAACTTGTCTTCTGCCATATTTTACTGAGCAAAGCAATCTCAGAACACACAGTTTCAAGAGGAGGGAACATAGACCCTTTCTCTTCATGGAAGGAGCATCAAAAAATTTGCGGTCATCTTATAAGCACATGAAAAGATGTTCAAGATTGCTAATCATCAGGGAAATGCAAATCAAAACTATACTAAGATACCACCTTACATCTTTTAAAATGGCTATAATCACTATGACTGAAAATAACAAATGTTGGAGGGGTTGTGGAGAGAAGGGAACCCTCATACACTGCTGGTGGGAATGCAAATTGGTGCAGCCACTATGGAAAACAGTATGGAGATTCCTCAAAAAACTAAAAATAGAACTACCCTATGACCCAGCTATCCCACTATTGGGTATCTACCAAAACAACTTGAAATCAACAATCCGAAGTGACATATGTACCCCTGTGTTCGTTGCAGCACTATTCGCAATAGCCAAGGCATGGAAACAATCCAAGTGCCCATCGACCGATGATTGGATAAAGACGATGTGGCATATATATATACACAATGGAATACTACTCAACCATAAAAAAGACAAAATCATCCCATTTGCAACAACATGGATAGACCTGGAGGGTATTATGCTAAGCAAAATAGGCCAGGCTGAGAAAGGCAAACACCATATCATTTCACTCATATGTGGAATACAAATAAACACATGGACAAAGAAAATGGTTCAATGGTTACCAGGGGAAGGGGAGTGGAGGGTGGGCACAGGGGGTAAAGGGGAGCAATTATATGGTGACGGACAGGAAATAATGTACAACTGAAATTTTCCAATGGTGTAAACTATTACGAACTCAATAAAAAAATAAATAATTAAAAAAAAAATTTGTGGCCATCTTTAACCCACCAAAACCAGATACAGAAGAAGGCAGCTGGGGTATATGACAAGTAAAGGCTGTTGATAGCAATAGTGACCCACATCCCACCTCTCGCCGATGAGAGCATCCTCCATTCCTTTGTTAAACATTGTTGGGGTGACTACTAGGTTCAGGCAGTGTTTTATGCACTGGGAATAATAAAGAGAGTTTTAAAAAGAGAATAGCACAGAGACTCTGTTATTGTCTGCCTTACATATTTGTGGGCCATGAGAGAAAATAATGACAGGATTTAAAAACAGCAGGTAGTGATATGTGCTATGAAAATATGTTTAGATATGGTTGGGGGAAACGTCGAATGGGTGGGCTAGAAAAGATTTCTCTCAGGGGTTGACATTTCAGCCAGGACCTGAGAGATAGGAAGGAGGCCATGCTGGGAGGGTCTGAGGGAGGAACCTGTGGTCGGAGTGAAGATGTCTCTGAGAGCAAAGTTCAAAGTCAGAAAGGACTCAGCATCAGAGTCCAGAAAGGAGGCCGACATGTCCAGAGCAGAGGATCCTGATGAAGCATTCTTCTGTGGCCTTCAGACTAGACCCTTGGTCTCCCACTTCTTCCACAGAGCAATTCACTGAGAGCAGCTCCAGGAGCCACCAGGTGGTCCCAGTAGGTGGCCAGGCTGGCTCAGCTGCCAGCTCTGTCTATCATGGAGTGCAGAGCACGTGGAGGTGGGCTGGTTTCAGGATAACTAATTCCAACTGGTTTACCTGTATGAGGATGGGCCAGAACTCTCCTGAAAAAGCACTCGCAACTACGTATGAATCGCAGTGTCCCTGAAGGAAGTCCTGGGAGAGGGCAAAAATGACCTCGGAATCCACAGGATCAATGTTTATGGTGGTGGGCAGTACCACAGTTTCTTTAAAGATGGTGACACCTACAAACAGGCCGTCACGGATCTGAGAGTGGCAGTAAGGACAGAGGAGCATCATCTGGAGGTTTCCTTGGTAATGCTACTCTGGAGCCACGACCCTGAATTCATGAATGCTGGGCCATGAGGAAGAGATCTCAGGGCATTTTAAAAAATGTGTTAACTTTTAAATATAATGAATTTTAATATAATTTATAGAAAAATACAGAGAATAATATAATAGCCCAGATACTGGGTTAAGAGTTTGTCATATTTTCTTCAGATCAAGTTAAAATCACCTTTGTGCTTCTCAGTACTGCCTTTCACTTTCCTCCTTTCCAAGATTTAACCATTAAACTCATATTATGTCTCTTCTGGTTTACATACAGGCATTCATAAAAACAGAAAGTACTTTTTGTGTGTTTTAAAATTTAACATAATAGTGTCATGATACATAGCCTTTTGACCTGATTATACTGAGTATTTTATTTTTTGATATCGATCCATGTATTCAAATAGGTACAGTTCCTTCTTTTTAACTGCAGTATAGTATTCCACCACATAAATACGTGACTACTGAGTCTTGCATTCCCATATCAGTGGGCATATTAAGGTGGCAGACAAGTTTCTGATCCTGTGTTAAACTTAATTTTTAACACAGGAAAAATTTTGTGCGTGTTACTTGTATTTATTGACTATTCCCAGTGACTGTAAGGTGTTTCTGCCATCTACCCAGCCCCTATCTCTGAATGGGTCTTTTTACAAGTTTTTAATTTGATTTTCTTGTGTGTCACCATGTTCTAATTATTTATATAATAAATATTATCTATAATATATATACACTATATCTATATACTGTAATATACCTATGCCTAAGATGATACTGCCTTATTTAAGCTACTACAGCCACGCGCCTTGATAAGTGAAAGGGCATATCTTCCAATCTGGCTATCCTTCTTCAAGACTGCCTTGGCCCTTTTCTGTAGGAATTGTAGTTACAAAATTAAACCCTCTTTGGAATTAGGATTGAAATTGAATTGAATTTATAGACTAGAGAGATTTGTCATATTTCTTTATTGAATCATTATATCAATGAACATTTACTCATGTATTTATTTTATTTCAATTTTATTTCAGTTAAATTAGATATGTTTACCCATAAAGATCTTGCCCATCTTTTGGTGAATTTCATTAGTCAATTTTTTGGATTACGAATGAGATGTTATTGTTACAAATTTTAATAATTATGACTGTGATGTGAGAATGTTACTCATTTATTTTTTGGGATTTACTTTTTGTTTTCTTTAAATGTTATTTACTTTTTGAGTAAAAACCCCCTCAAGATTGAAAATTTAATAATTTAAAGGCTTCACGATGAAAAGTCTCCCTTACACTCCCATCCCATGGCCACGAAATTCGCTTCTCACAGGCGCTAACGTGACTGGTTTCTTCTGGATCACTTCCCGAGATATTTTACATCTTTATACATAAACATATATGTATATGAATATGCAAACATACAATTATGCAGGTATATAGCTTTATATTAATATTTGTATATATCCATATCTTCTTTTTAAATAAATGCTAATATACTATATAGCAGCCCTGGTGGGCCAGTGGTTAAGATTCGGCGCTCTCACAGCCATGGCCCGGGTTTGTTTCCCGATGAGGTTACCATGTCACCTGCCTGCCGTACTGTGGCAGCTTACGTTGCTGTGATGCTGAAAGCTATGCCACCAGTATTTCAAATACCAGCAGGGTCATCCATGGTGGACAGGTTTCACTGGAGCTTCGAGATTAAGACAGACTAGGAAGAAGGACCTGGCCACCCACTGCTAAAAAGAATTGGCCATGAAAACCCTGTGAAGAGCAGAGGAGCATTGCCTGATACAGCGCCGGAAGGTGAGAAGATGGTCAGGGTTCTGCTCCGCTGCACACAGTGTCACTAGGAGTTGGAATCGACTGGATGGCATTAACAACAAAAACACTATATGTGTTGTTTTGCAACTTGCTTTTTCTTACTTAATAACATGAACTAAAGGAAATTTCATATCAGTATATGAATTCCTTTTCTATTTCTTCTATGGTTGTAAAGTTTTCCATTGTGTGGATGATCCAGAAATTATTTTACCTCTATCCTGTTAAAGAATATGTAGTTTGCTTTCAAGTTTTTGGTGTGCAAATAGTGTTCTAATTAATAATTTAAGTAAATTACTACAGGTATAATTTCACACGAGCAAGTATGCATCTATGTATGAAAATCTTAGCATCAGTTTGTCAGATCACACACACACACACACACACACACATTCATATCCTTTGTGCTTTTAATTAGACTTCGTTGAATTCATAAGACAATTTGTAGAGAACTGACGTCTCTTTCTGCACCTGGTGCAGGTTATCCTCTGGGACCCTAATCCACAGCATCAGTTTCTATGGTGAGGTTTCTGCCTTGGCAGCTGCTGAACCCCTTTAATTAAGAGCTCCCTTCACCTCTACAAGCCTCCGAGCTGCTCATTATTTTCGAATCACCCCTAAGAAACCAGCTAAGTCTCCAGGGAGAAAGGTCGAGAACCGGCTTATACCCACCTGGGTGTGGGGTGAGGTTAATGCAGCAGGATCTTCACCCGTTTGAGCCTCTGGGTTCCAAGGCTTTCTCTTTTACTCCCAGAAGTTCTCTAAAAGAAACAGGGTCATTAGCTGCCCTCCCTGGCAAGCGAACGCCCAGGGACAGAAATCGCTAACCTCTCCCTGAATTCCAGTCCTTTCCCCATCCAGGTCCTGTCATTGCTCTTTATCTTGTCAGACCTTTGAGCCTTTTGTGTTTCATCCACCTTTGGATTGTCTTCAGCAGGAAGATTGGTTCAAATCACCTTGTCATCATTACTGGCTGCCCAAACTCTAAACACATCATTTCTATTTTTAAAAATTGTATGTATTTATTATTTTTACACTTATCTACTCCCCAAAAGAACTTGATTCAGTTTGTATGCTCAAAAAGTGATGATGCCAATTTCAAAATAGCCAGTGTAGAGACGGGGATACCCAGTGGACAGGAATTAGTTTTGTTTCATTTCTCAAGAAGCATCATTACTAAAAAGAAAAAGAAGAGGACACTCCCTGAGGGACAGCGTCAGTGTCCACCAGAGGGTCTTTGGTGTGGTCTCAGATCAATGTTAGCCCTACTGTTGGAGTGCAGAGGAAGGTAACTGTTTAACCAGACCCAGTTCACGAAGGCTTAGTGTCAGGGGATTACAAAATAGCCTTTCTCCTCACAGTCATGGAAGAATAATTAGGAGGCTGATATAATGAATCCCGGAAGCCCTTTTCTCCTGTTCGTCAAAACCCCACCTTAGGTGCTTAGGTCCTTTCGCGGTCCAAAGGTGACTCCTTAGTCAACTCACAGTTTGAGTCCTCTGTGTCACCTCGTGGGAGTCTTACTCCTGGTCTCCCTTTCAAGCCTACATTTCTATTCTGAGGCATTCGGGTCTCCTGGTCCGGCCAACCGAGTCAGTGTTGTTGAAGCTAAAGTGTCATTGTAGAACCTTGGATCCCATGCCCTCTTCTTGTTGATTTTTTATTTGAATTGAAGCCTTCCATAAAATGAAAAAGCAAACTCAGTCTCAGGGATAGCCAAGAAGGGGAGATGCCTTGACAATGGAGCTGCTATTTTTACGTGTTTTTTGTTGATGTTCCCGGAATCCATGTGTCCCTTAAGTTCCAATGGTTTGGTGCTAATCTACTGGGTTGGCCTGCTAGACTGCAAGCCTTTTTTAATTTAATTGTATTAACATATTTATTTTGTGCTCTGCATCTGAAAATTACAATATATGGAGGTATTGCCTGTATGAGTCTGTGGCTTGTTTTTTTCTTTGTCTGTCTGTCTGTCTCCAAGCTTACCTTCTTCATTCCCTGGGAACCAATGTTTGCCTCTTTGTACAATATCTCATACACCCCACTCTCCAGGTCACCAGCGACTGGTAGTAACGACAGGACAAAGGCTGGCATTGCACTGTCCCAATTTTCTGAACTGTGAGGAGTTCCATGCTTTATCGTCACTCAGAAATTCATTACTTTTAAAAGAAGATATTTCGATCAGGATATTAGATGTTCTCTCCTGGGAGAAGTTTTCTGTCATATTAGTCCCAACCTATAAGGAACTTAAACAATGAATGTCAGAAGACTTTCTCAGTTTTATTTCCGGAATTTCAGAGCACTTACCTTTTCTTTAAACTTCCTAAAATTTCACCAGGGGCACTTCTGATCCAGGCCCACAGCCATTGGCTTCCCCAAGTCCCACATATATTGTGGTGCCTGGGGCCCTGTGCTGTAATTTCCTTCATCTCACAGATTTGTCCCCCAGAATGTAAGCAAAGAAGTAGAAAGTTATTCCTCCATCTGATCCTGTTGCATCTTTGGCCCAATGACTCCCTATTTCCACCAAGACAGCCCTATCCTTTCAGAGCCATCATTCCTTATTTCCCATCACTTGGGCCATTTTCTGGAATTTCAGTAATAATAATTCTGTCCTTTTCTACAGGCAGCCATGGATCTTTAGACTTCTCACTTAAATTGTTCAAAATATTTTACCTTGATAACAAGAAAAAAATATACGAACCAATAAACAAATTCTTGGTGCTCCTGAATCTCCTTTCAACTCTCCTTTTGCTCTTCCTATGAAATGAACCTGAACACACACTCCTTCTGCTCCATTAGAGGTAGGAAGTGGGGCCTTAATTCCAGGGAACTGAAAACAGAAGGCAGAGAAGGTACCAGGTACATTTGAGAGTGACTTAAATACTTGACAGGAACTTCAGCCCATGCAAGATCAGTGACAGAAGTGACAGGTTATGACATTAGATACTTTAGATTTCCTAAGAGAAAGGAGTTATACATTCCAGGCTGTTCTGATGGAGGAAGAGACAGACTGGGGGACTTTGGGAGATTATTGACTCTATAGATACATCTACACAATTCACAAGACAAGCTGTCTTTTGCGAGCTATCATGAAAGTGAGACTTATCTATGATTCAGGAAGCTTAGGGCTGAAAAAGAACACAGAATTCAACTTGCCCAGCCCTCTCCCCGGTTCAGGAAGATGTCTATAACTTTGAATGAGTAGATACCATGTGCCAGCAGATGTGATAAACAATTTATAGTAAGCATCTTACTAACTTATCCAAACAATCCTATGAGGTAGGTTCTATTTATTATCATCATTATTTATTTATTTTATAAGATTTATTGTTATTATTTTATTGAGGTCATAATGGTTTATAACATTGTGAAGCTTCAGGTGTACATTACTATTTATCAGTATTCTTTATAGACTGAATCGTGCTCACCACCAATAGTCTAATTTTTATCCATCAGCATAGATATGTGTCCCTTTACCCCTTTCACCCACCCCCGGCCCCCAACCCCCTTCTCCTGTTCTCTTTGTCCATGTGTTTGTTTATATTCCACATATGAGTGAAATCATGTGGTGTTTGTCTTTCTCTGTCTGGTTTATTTTGCTTAAACTAATACCTTAAAAGTCCATCCATGTTGTTGCGAATGGGACAACTTTGTCTTTTTTATGGCTGAGTAGTGTTCCATTGTGTATATACCACATCTTCTTTATCTAGACATCAGTTAGTGGGCACTTGGGTTGCTTCCACATCTTGGAAATTGTGAATAATGCTACAATGAACATAAAGGTGTGTAAGTCTCTTTGAAATGTTGGTTTCGAGTTCTTTGAATAAATACCCAGTAGTGGGAAAGCTGGATCATATGGTATTTAATTTTTAATTTTTTGAGAAATTTCCATACTGTTTTCCACAGTGGCTGCACCAGTTTGCGTTCCCACCAGCAGTGTATGAGGGTCCCCTTTTCTCCACATCCTCTCCAACATTTGTTGTTTGTTGTCTTGGTAATTATAGCCATTCTAACAGGTGTAAGGTGATACCTCACTGCAGTTTTGATTTGCATTTCCCTAATGATTACTGATATTGAACATCTTTTCATGTGCCTGTTGGCCATCTGTATATCTTCTTTGGAAAAATGTTCATATCCTGCCCATTTTTTGGTCAGGTGGTTTGTTTTTTGGTTGTTGAGTTGTATGAGTTCTTTATATATTTTGGATATTAGTCCCTTGTCAGATATACGATTTGCAAGTATTTTCTCCCAGTTGGTGCGTTCTTTTCATTTTGTTCCTGGTTTCCAATGCCTTGCAGAAGTTCTTTAGTCTATTGGAGTCCCACTTGTTTATTTTTCCTTTTGTTTCCCATACCTGAGTAGACATGGTACTAGAAAAGATACTGCTAAAACCAATAATGTAAGAGAGTGCACTGCCCATATTTTCTTCTAGGGTTTTGATGATTTCAGGTCTTACATTCAAGTCGTTAATCCATTTTGAGTTAAATGTATGGTGTAAGATAATGGTCTACTTTCATTCTTTTGCATGCGGCTGTCCAGTTTTCCTAACACCATTTATTGAAGAGACTTTCCTTTCTCCATTGTATGTTCTTGGCTCCTTTGTCAAAGATCAACAGTCCAGAGATGTGTGGTTTTATTTCTAGGCTTCCAATTCTGTTCCATTGATTTGTGTGTCTGTTTTTGTGCCAGTACCATGCTGTCTTGGTTACTACAGCTTTGTAGTATACTTTCAAGTTAGGGAGTGTGATGCCTCCAGCTTTGTTCTTTTTTCTCAGCCTTGTCTTCACTATTCCGGGTCTTTTGTTGTTCCATATGAATTTTAGGATTCGTTGTTCTATTTCCATGAAGAATGTCATTGGCATTCTGATTGGGATTGCATTGAATCTGTAGATAGTTTTAGGTAGTATGGACATTTTAACTACGTTTATTCTTCCAATCCATGTGCGTAGAATATCATTCCATTTCCTTAGGCCATCATTGTTTTCTTTCAATAATGTTTTATAGTTTTCATTGTATCAGTCTTTCACCTCCTTGGTTAAATTTATTCCCAGATATTTTAATCTTTTTGTTGCAATTGTAAATGAGATTGTATTCTTGAGTTCTGTTTCTGCTAGTTGGTTATTAGAGTATAGAAATGCAACTGGTTTTTGTAATTTGATTTTATACTCTACAACTTTGCTGTAGTTGTTGATTATTTCTAATAGTTTTCTGATGAATTCTTTAGGGTTTTCTACATATAGAATCATGTTGGGGGCTGCTCCGTGGCTGAGTGGTTAAGTTCATGCACTCCGCTTCGGCGGCCCAGGGTTTTGCAGGTTCGGATCTTGGGCATGGACAGCACCTCTCATTAGGCCATGTTGAGGCAGCATCCCACATACCACAACTAGAAGGACCCACAACATATACAACTATATACTGGGGGCATTTGGGGATAAAAAGTAGAGGAAAAAAAAGAGGATTGGCAACAGTTGTTAGCTCAGGTGCCAATCTTAAAAAAAAAAAAAAAAAGAATCATGTCATCTGAAAAGAGAGAGAGTTTTACTTCTCCTTTTCAATTTGGATCCCTTTTGTTTCTTTTTCCTGCCTAATTGCTCTGGCCAAAACCTCCAGTACTATGTTCAATAAGAGTGGTGAGACTGGGCCCCCTTGTCTTCTTCCTGTTCTCAGAGGGGCAGCTGTCAGTTTTCCCCAATTTGAGAATGATGTTGGCTGTGGGTTTGTCATATATGGCCTTTATTATGTTGAGGTACTTTCCTTCTCTACCCATTTTATTGAGAGTTTTTATCATAAATTGATGTTAGATCTCGTAAAAATCTTTCTCTGCATCTATTGAGATGATGATGTAATTTTTATTTCTCATTTTGTTAATGTGCTATATCACATTAATTAATTTGCAGATGTTGAACCATCCCTGCATCCCTGGTACAAATCCCACTTGATCATGGTGTATGATTCTTTTAATGTATTGCTGTATTCCGTTTGCCAATATTTTGTTCAGGATTTTTGCATCTATGTTTATCAGTGACATTGGCCTGTAATTTTCCTTCTTTGTGTTGTCTTTGCGTGGCTTTGGGATCAGGGTGACGTTGGTCTCACAGCGTGAGTTAGGAAGTGATCCATCATCTTAAATTTTTGGGAAAAGTTTGAGAACAATAGGTTTTAAATCTTCTTTGAACGTGTGGTAGAATTCTCCAGAGAAGCCATCTGGTCCTGAACTTTTGTTTTTTGGGAGTTTTTTTATTACTGTTTCAATCTCTTTTCTTGTGATTGGTCTATTCAGATGCTCTATTTCTTCTTGATTCAGTTTTGAGAGGTTATATGAGTCTAAGAATTTATCCATTTCTTCTAGGTTATCCACTTTGTTGGCATATAGTTTTTCATGGCATTCTCTTATAGTCCTTTGTATTTCTGTGGTATCCATTGTAATTTCTCCTTTTTCATTTCTAATTTTATTTATTTGAGCCTTCTCTCTTTTTTCCTTAGTGAGTCTAGCTAAGAGTTTGTCAATTTTGTTTATCTGCTCCAAGAATCAGCTCTTAGTTTCGTTGAGTCTTTCTACTGTTTCTTGGGTTTCTATTTCATGCATTTCTGCTCTAATTTTTAATATTTTCCACCTTCTGTTGACTTTGGGCTTTGTTCTTTTTTTTCTAGTTCTATTAGGTGAAATTTAAGATTACTTATTTGAGATTTTTCTTGTTTGCTGAGGTAGGCCTGTATTGCTATGGATTTCCCTCTTCAAACAGCTTTTGCTGCATCCCATAAGATTTGGTATAATGTATTTTCATTTTCATTTGTCTCCAGATTTTTTTGATTTCTTCATTGATCCAATGGTTGTTCAGTAGCTTGTTGTTTAGTCTCCACATATTTGTGACTTTCCCAGCTTTTTTCTTATAGTTGATTTCTAGTTTCACAGCATTATGATTGGAAAAGATGCTTGATATGATTTCAATCTTCTTAAATTCACTGAGGCTTGCCTTGTTTCCCAACATATGGTCTATCTTTCAGAATGTTCCATGCACACTTGAGAAGAATGTGTATTCTGCTGTTTTTGGATGGAATGTTCTATATATACATATTACGTCCATCTGGTCTAGTTTTTCATTTAATTCCACCATTTCTTTATTGACTTTCTGTCTGGATGATCTATCCATTGATGCAAGTGGCATGTTGAGGTCTGCTACTATACTGTGTTGCTGTTAACCTCTCCCTTTAGGTCTGTTATTAGTTGCTTTATGTACTTTGGTGCTCACGTGTTAGGTACATATATATTCATAAATGTTATGTTCTCTTGGTGGAATGTCCTTTTTATCATTATATACTGCCCCTCTTTGTCTTTTTTATCTTGAAGTCTGCTTTGTCTGATATAAGAATGGCAACACCTGCTTTCTTTTGTTTTCCATTTGCTTGGGGTATTCTCTTCCATCCCTTCACTCTGAGCCTGGATAGAGTATTCTTGGCTGAAAGTTTTTGTCTTTCAGTATTTTGAATATATCATTCCACTCTCTCCTAGCCTGTAAACTTTCTGCTGAGAAGTCCACCAAAAGCCTGATAGGAGTTGCTTTGTAGATTATTCTCTTCTGCCTTGCTGTCCTTAATATTTTTTCTTTGTTGTTTACTTTTGCCAGTTTTACTAATATATGCCTTGGAGAAGGTCTTTTGCATTGATGTAATTAGGAGTTATATTAACTTCATTTACTTGTAATTCCAGTTTCTTCCCTAGGTTTGAGAAGTTGTCAGCTATTATTTCTTTGGACAAGCTCTCTGCTCCTTTCTCCCTCTCTTCTCTCTCCACAATACCTGTAATCCTTATGTTGCTTTTCCTAATTGAGTCAGATATTTCTCAGAGAATTTCTTCATTTTTTTTAGTCTTAGTTCTCTCTCCTACTCCACCAGAACATTTCTAATTTCTGTCCTCTAAATTACAAATTTTGTCCTCCATAATGTAAGCTCTGTTTTCTAAGTATTCTAGATTGCTTTTTATCTCATTCATTGTGTTCTTCATATCCAGAATTTCTGTTTGGTTTTTTTTAGAGTTTCAATCTCTTTTTTGAAGAACTTTTGCTCATTAATTTTATTCCTGAGTTCATTGAACTATCTTTCTGGGTTTTCTTATAACTCATTGAGTTTCTTTATGATAACTGTTTTGAATTCTCTGTGACTTAGGTTGTAAATTTCTGTAACTTCAGCATTGGTTTCTGTCTTGCCATTTCCCTTTGGATCAGGAGATATATAGAACACTCCATCCAAAATAGCAGGTTACACATTCTTCTCAAATGCGCATGGAATATTCTCAAGGATAAACTATATGTTGGGAAACAAAGCAAGCCTCAACAAATTCAAGAGAGTTGAAAAAATATCAAGCATCTTTTCTGATCATAATGCTATGAAGCTAGAAATCAACTACAAGAAAAAAGGTGGGAATGGGGCAAAAATGTGGAGATTAAACAACATGCTACTGAACAAACAATGGATCATTGAAGAAATTAAAGGAGAAATCAAATATTATCTGGAGACAAATGAAAATGAAAACACACCATACCAACTCATTTTGGATGCAGCAAAAGTGGTCCTAAAAGGGAAATTCATCGCAATACAGGCTCACCTCAACAAACAAGAAAAATCGCAGATAAGCAATCTCAAACTACACCTAACAGAATTAGAAAAAGAAGAACAAACAAAGCTCAAAGTCAGTAGAAGGAGGGAAATAATAAAAATTAGAGCAGAAATAAATGAAATAGAAACAAAAGAGACAGTAGAAAGGATCAATGAAACAAAGAGCTGGTTCTTTGAGAAAATAAACAAAATTGACAAACCCTCAGCCAGGCTCACTAAGAAAAAAAGAGAGAAGACTCAATTAAATAAAATTAGAAATGAAAGAGGAGAAATCACAATGGATACCACAGAAATACAAAAGATTATAAGAGAATACCATGAAAAACTATATGCCAACAAATTGGACAACCTAGAAGAAATGGATAAATTCTTAGACTCTTACAACCTCCCAAAATTGAATCAGGAAGAAATAGAGAATCTGAATGGACCAATCACAAGTAAAGAAATTGAAACAGTAACCAAAAACCTCCCCCAAAATAAAAGTCCAGCACCAGATGGCTTCTCAGGAGAATTCTACCAAACATTCAAAGAAGATTTAATACCCATCCTTCTCAAACTATTCCAGAAAATTGAGGAAGATGGAGCACTCCCTAACACCTTCTATGAAGCCAGCATCACCCTGATCCCCAAACCAAACAAGCACAACCAAAAGAAGGAGAACTACAGGCCAATATCACTGATGAACATAGATGCAAAAATCCTCAACAAAATTCTGGCAAACTGAATACAGCAATACATTAAAAAGATCATACACCATGATCAAGTGGGATTTATACCAGGGACACAGGGATGGTTCAACATCCGCAAGTCAATCAACGTGATACACCACATTAACAAAATGAGAAATGAAAACCATATGATCATCTCAATAGATATAGAGAAAGCATTTGACAAGATCCAACATCCATTTATGATAAAAACTCTCAATAAAATAGGTATAGAAGGAAAGTGCCTCAACATAATAAAAGCCACATATGACAAACCCACAGCCAACACCACACTCAATGGGCAAAAATTGAAAGCCATCCCTCTGAGAACAAGACCAAGACAAGGGGGTCCACTCTCACCACTCTTATTCAACATAGTACTGGAGGTTTTGGCCAGAGCAATTAGGCAGGAGAAAGAAATAAAAGGATTCCAAATAGACAATGAAGAAGTGAAACTCTCACTGTTTGCAGACAACATGATCTTATATATAGAAACCTCCAAAGAATCCATTGGAAACTATTAGAAATAATCAACAACTATAGCGAAGTTGCAGGGTGTAACATCAACTTACATAAATCAGTAGCATTTCTATATTCTAATAACAGACTAACAGAAAGAGAACTCAAGAACACAATCCTATTCACAATTCCAACAAAAAGAATAAAACATCTTGGGGCAAATTTAACAAGGAAGTGAAAGACCTATACAATCAAAACTACAAGACTTTCCTGAAAGAAATTGATGACCACATAAAGAGATGGAAAGACATTTCATGCACATGGATTGGAAGAATAAACATAGTTAAAATGTCCATACTACCTAAAGCAATCTACAGATTCAATGCAATCCCAATCAGAATCCCAATGACATTCATCAGGGAAATAGAACAAAGAATCCTAAAATTCATATGGGGCAACAAAAGACCCCGAATCATTAAAGCAATCCTGAGAAACAAGAACAAAGCTTGAGGAATCCCAATCCCTGACTTCAAAATATACTAGAAAGCTACAGTAATCAAAACAGCCTCGTTCTGGTACAAAAACAGGCACACAGATCAATGGAACAGAATTGAAAGCCCAGAAATAAAACTACACATCTATGGACAGCTAATCTTCGACAAAGGAGCTGAGAACATACAATGGAGAAAAGAAAGTCTCTTCAACAAACAGTTTTGGGAAGACTGGACAGCGACATGCAAAAGAATGAAAGTAGACCATTCTCTCCTGTCATTCACAAAAATAAACTCAAAATGGATCAAAGACCCAAAGGTAAGACCTGAAACCATAAGGCTTCTAGAAGAAAATGTAGGCAGTACACTCTGACATCAGTCTTAAAAGGATCTTTTCGGACACCATGTCTTCTCAGATAAGGGAAACAATAGAAAGAATAAACAAATGGGACATCATCAGGCTAAAGAGCTTCTTCAAGGCAAGGGAAAACAGGATTGAAACAAAAAAACAACCCAGCAACTGGGAAAAAATATTTGCAAATCATATATCCAACAAAGGGTTAATCTCCATAATATATAAAGAACTCACACAACTCAACAACAAAAAATCAAACAACCCAATCAAAGAATGGGCAGGAGACATGAACAGACATTTCTCCAAAGAAGATATATGGATGGCCAACAGGCACATGAAAAGGTGCTCATCATCACTGATCATCAGGGAAATGCACATCAAAACTACACTAAGATATCACCTTATACCTGTTAGAATGGCTAAAATAACCAAAACGAAAAGTGACAAATGTTGGAGAGGTTGTGGAGAAAAAGGAACCCTCATACACTGCTGGTGGGAATGCAAACTGGTGCAGCCACTATGGAAAACAGTATGGAGATTCCTCAAAAAATTAAAAAGAGAAATACCATATGACCCAGCCATCCCACTACTGGGTATCTATCCAAAGAACTTGAAATCAGCAATTCCAAAACAACCCTGCACCCCAATGTTCATTGCAGCATTATTTACAATAGCCAAGACGTGGAAGCAACCTAAGTGCCCATCAACAGATGAATGGATAAAGAAGATGTAGTATATATATATATACAATGGAATACTACTCAGCCGTAAAAATGGATAAAATCGTCCCATTCACAACAACATGGATGGTCCTGGAGGGTATTATGCTAAGTGAAATGAGCCCGATAGAGAAAGACAATCTCTGTATGACTCCACTCATATGTGGAAGTTAAATATGTAGACAAACAGAACAGGTTAGTGGTTACCAGGGGAAAGGGGGGGGGGGGTCGGGGGTGGGCACAAAGGGTGAAGTGGTGCGTCTACAACACAAAACGACAGACAATAATGTACAACTGAAATTTCACAAGGTTGTAAACTATCATAATCTCAATAAAAAGTTTTAAAAAATAATAATCAAGCCAAAGGGACACGTTTTAGGGTGGCCAGGTCAGATGACCCACACGTACTTACAGTGATGAGAAGGTCACTAACTCATTAGAAAGCTTGAATGATTTATTTATTTATTCAACAAATATATATTGAGCATCTCCTAGATACTAGGTGTGTCCTGCATATTGACAATAAACGAAGGAGGAAGAACCCTCTTTGCCCTTGTGGAGCTCACTTCTAGTGTAGAGTGAGAAAATTCTTCCTTTTGGAACTTTGTTGTTCCGAAGTTTTGCTGGTATTTGTGATTTAACAAACAAACACAAACAAAGAACCAAAAAAACCCTAAAATTTAAAAAACCCCATAATTCTTTCAGGATCTTCTCGACTCTAAGCCAGGTATTCCCAGTCATTCGTTCCTGGCATGATATGTCTCAGGATTACCCCACAATCTCATCATTTTCCTCTAGAAATGTTATGAATCAGTAAGTGAAACTTTTTTATTTGACTTGATATGGGAAGTCATGGTTTAATAAGAAGAGTTGTCCAGTCTTTAACGATCTTTCTCACACTGTGCTGAGCTCCCGCGAACATAAGTGTGCAAGAAAGACTGAAGGGCTGGAAAGCAGGGATGCTTTAGAGAAGAGCCTTATGCCTTAAGGGCCTCACATCTGTGAAGTTCTTGACTTCCAAGGCATTTTTGTCCTCCTAGCTAACTCAGAGTTTCCCAAAACTACCCCTTTGCTGGTCCTATAACCTTTAGACCTTTGTGAAGCATTCACAAGGTTATGGTGACCAGAGCTCTATTATTCCTAGATCTTATTTCCAGGCTGACTGGTTACATGCTGCACAGCGTGGAGAGAGGTAGGAAGAAATCGTTCTTCTTAACGCTGCTCTATCCTCAGGCTAAACGACTGTCAGCCCTAGCCTCAGTCTTGACTTGGCTCTGTCTTCATCCACGACCTTGCCTTTCATGCCTGAGCCCTGACACAGGTTGAACAGATCTGAATAGACATGGCAATGGGAGCTTAAAAGAATTTCCTGTATCCTGCATGTTTGTTGTTATTTCAATGCATCCCCAAAGCCCTGCCTTCCTAATTCTCTTTCCCTTTGACTCTTCTTCAGCTCCACAGAATAGAGGGCACGTTCTCTCTGAAACTGTGTGTGTGTTTGCATTCCTTGACGCATGCTGGCGTCTTTCCTGTCTACTCGAAATTCAGGAATGAAGGTAAACGGGGGTAGAAAATGGGGTCTCAGGTCATCCTTTCTCTACCTGGTGCCCTCTTTACTAGGAGGTATTTAGATAAGCTGGGTGACCTCTGTAGCAGCAACAAGAGAAGGAGTCAGGGTTTGGGTGACATCTCAGGGGCTTCAGATTCCGTTCCCTGAACTGTTTCAGGCCCAGAGCGCTAGGCTGTACTGATGGCTCTGTTTCTCCCACCACTCATGGCCATAGTTACTTGTGCACCAAGGAAAAAGAGATATTCCTTCAGGTCTCACAGCCATTTCATCCCAAATTACCAAGTCCGACACTCATTTACAAAACACAATGAATGATGTCCCCTATAGGTTAGCTCCAAGCCACGATTCATAAACATTTTGGGGATACAGATCTTCTTAGAAAAATTAGTGAAAAAATCCAAATGCACAATTTTACTGATTTCATTTCTTATTCAGTTTCAAGACTACTGAAAGCTGTCATTTAACCCTCTTGACTATGCATTTAGAAGTGCGATGATACTGTATCATATACCATATTATGATAGTGTCCGAGAACTGAGCAACACATTTCACTAGCTGGCAGTCACTGAGAAGAATTTACATAGGACAATGACTATGAACGTGGGCAAAAGGATCACTTTGTTGTTTACTAGGACTTTTTCAAGTCTATTATATATTTCTGAATTGCCCCCAGCCAAAGCCCATTACATCTATTTGCACCTCAAATCTTAACAAACAAATGAGCCCAAAGGACAGAGCCATCAGGGTCAACTAGGAAGTAGCAAGAATGTGTAAGAAAGTGTAAGATAGAATCCTGTTTCCCACAGTATGGGAGGGCTGAATACCCTCAACCACTCTCTGACTACAATACACGTACTGCAATATCTATCTGTCTATCTGTCTATCTATCCATCTATCATCTATCTGTCTATATATCATCTATTATCTGTCTGTCTATCTGTCTATCTATCTGTCCATCTATATCTATCTGCCAACCATTATTTTCAAGTTATTTTTGAGCTATTGAGAAGCATTGCTAAAGAAAATTCTTCAGAGAGAAGGGAAATAATAACAGAAGGAAAGGTAGACATTAGAAATTAAGGAGGAGTAAGAGAAATGGTAAATATCTGGGTAAAATCTATTAGAATATTCTTTTTCTCTTGAGTTCTTTAAAAACTCCAGTTGACTATCTCTCCATGTGGCCTCACCACTTGGCCCAGGACACAGGTCGGTCACAGGAAGTATAGAGCAAAGTGGATGTCTTAGGCTATCCAGGCTGCTATTACAAAGTGCCACAGATTGGATAGTTTATAAACAACAGAAATTTATTTCTCACAGTTTGGAGGCTAGAAAGTCCAAGATCAAAGTGCCAAGACAGTTGCATGCTGGCGAAGGCTCTCTTCCTGGTTCCTAGCTGGTGGCTTCCTGCTGTGTCCTCACGTGGTGGAGAGAGCCAGAGAGCTTTGCGTGGTCTCCTTTACAAAAGAACTGATCCCACGTATGAGGGCTCCAACCTCATGGCCTCATCACTTCCCAAAGGCTGCACTTCCTGACACCATCACGTCAGGCGTTAGGATTCCAACACATGGATTTGGGAGGGACACATTCAGACCACAGAAGTGAGGGTAAGCGAAAAAGCTTTAAAATATGTTGGATGGTGGAAAGCCAAAATCATAGTATTGCCTAATCAGATTTTTAATGTATGTAGATGTAATCTACAAGACAATTACGATATAAATAGGGACAGTAAAGGGCCTATTGCAGTGGTGAAATAGCGAATCTAAACAGATCGTAGAAAGTTAGGTATGTATATTTTAATCCCCAGTGCAATCACTAAAGCCAACCAAACAAAAACTATACAAAATGACAGAGTAAAACACAAAAGATAAGTTAAAATGTAATAATAAAAAGTTTCAAAGAACTCCAAAAATGCAGGAAAGGAGAAACAGAAGAATAAGAAATAGGGAAATTATAGAAAATAAATAATAAAATGGTTGACAAATCCAAACACATCAATAATTACATTAAATGTAAATGATCTGGTTTTGTCAATTTTTCCTTTACATGTTGGAGGCGATGTTAAAGTACATACACAGTTAAAATTGATAAGCCTTACTGATGAAGGAAACCGTCATGACAGGGTAGCTGGTATTTGTTCAACAATAATGTGGCTGCACCAGTAATCTACAAGATTGGTGTTTGCATTGCGTATCTTTTTCTAACCTTTCATTTAATCTTATAAAATCTTTCATATTTAAACTTTTCTGCATGCTTATGCTTTTATGTTCCTCTTGCAAAAAGCATATAATTGGATTGTAATTTTTTAATCTATTCTGTCTGACAATAATTGTTATTTAAATGGATCATATATCCCTTTTACTTATTGATGTTTCAAATCTCTAACACTATTTTGTGCTTATTTGACCTTTCCCGTTCTATTGACATATTTCCATTCTTGCCTTCATTTTCCTTTTATTATATATTTTTAATAATTCCATTCTTATAATTTTAATCACTCCATCTGTTTTCAGCTATAATCGACATATATTTTATACAGTATTTCTATTCTCTGAGTGGTTCCCTTTGAAATCACAGTGTCTGTACTTAACTTCTCAAGTTGAAGGTGAATTAATACCTTAAACCCTCTCAGAAGATTGGAAAACCCTTGGCATAGTTTAATAATGTTTAGCCCCATTGAGTTACATTCTATAGTTGCTGTGGATTTTAATTCTATGTTATTGAAGCCTCATAAGAGGTTATTATAATTATTGCTTTCTATAGCATTATTTATTTATATTTATCCATATATTTACAACTTTTTTGATCTTTATTCTTTCTTGCATGTGAGACTACAAATACAGTCACATTCTGTCTGGTGGCCTTTACTTCAAATTTATTTCATGGCTATAGAATTTTAGGTTGGAAGTTGTTTTCTTCTGGTCACTGAATACGTCATTGCACTGTTGCTATTCTGTGGAGAGATCTGCCGTCAGTCTGATGACAGCTCTTGAATGTGAACTGGTTTTCTCTCTGACTAATCAAAAGAGATTTCATTTGCTTCTCTGTGTGTGGTGTATGTGTGCATGTGTATGGTGGGTGCGCATGTGTGTGTGTCTTGGTGTGGAATTCTTTTTATTTTTCATAATAGGGATTTTTTGCGCTCCCTGATTTTCTAGATTAGTCTCTTTTGCCAAGTCTCAAAAATTCTCAACCATGTTGTTTCAAATACTTTCTTTTCTCCGTTCTTTAACTTCTCTTCTTTTACAATTTTAAATAAGTATTGATCAGAACTTTCTACTCCATCTTACATGTCTCTTATCTTATCTTCTTTATTTTCCACTTTTTCTCTCCATGTTCTTGTCTTCCCATTTATTATCCAGTTTACTAATTATCTCCTGAAATATGACTTACCTGCTGTGGAACACATCCTTTGAATTCTAATTTCAGGAGCTATGTTTCAATATTATCAGTTCTATTTATCACTTTTTCAAATGCACCATGTCTCATGTTACTTTTTATCATTTTCTGCAGATATTTCTTAGCTGGCCTCTTTCCATTTTTGAAATATAATGTGTATAGGTGTTTTATAAGATTCTGTCTCATAGTTGAAATATCTAAAATTGTTTTGCATCTGTTTCTGATTTCTGCTGAATGTTTTCTTTGTAGCTCTAATTTATTTAACAGATATTTAATGAGGGCCTACTTTGTACCAGGCACATTTCCAAATACTGAGGATTTGACAATGAACAAAGATGAAAACACCCTGACCTTCTGGAGCTGACGTTTTGGTGACGTTTTGCGTTAATGGAAGGAAAACCACTGTCTCTAGCTTCTCCATTGGTCCTTCCAAGTTCTCACCACTAAGACAGCCCTTTAAAGATATCAATTTAGTAATCATGGTTCCTTCTTTATCATCATTTGTCCATTTGTCACTTAAATGATTTGACTTTGAGCTCCTTCAGTATTATGGTCATATCCAGTGCACACTGCAGGTTAAAATCCTGTCTTCCACCACTGGGCTGCGATTACAAACAATTTGGTTTTATCCAACTGCTCAGAGGCCCCGTGTATCATCTCTATGACATTTCCAGAACACTGTGCCTCTGTAGCTCATAAGCAGGGGTATAAAAGTAAGTGAGAGTGTGCTCTCGGCAACCTGTGGATAAGCGAGTAGAGACGATGCCTCAAGTGTGCATTCAGCACTCAGTCCAAATTGCATGCACCCTTGGCTCATCCAAACTGCCAAGTCTTATCCCGTCGTAGTCCCGGAGTTGCTGTCCCAAACTAGGCCCAGAAAAAACAAGTAAACGAGGGCTGGAAGGTGGATTTTCCTTTGTCAGTTCTCCCTCTTCTCCTTGTTAAGTGGGCTTACACATCTGTTTTCTTTATTTGTGCATCTTTTCCAGTCTCTGTCTCAGAAGACCTGTCCCCATTGTGTAGCACTTGGATGTGGGACATATGTGTGATCCTGGGTGTACTGACGACATTTTTCACCGTACTCATTTCTATTCTACTTCAGTCCCTGAAAGGTAAGTGGGGAGGCAAAGGTGGGAGCTCTGAGGACGCTGTCTCCTGCTCCTCCACCTGAATCCCATGAGTGTTTAGCCCGCGTTCTGTGTGACTTCTATTATGGGGTCAAGGAAGCTCTAGAAAAAAATGGTAGCTTGGTTTATCGTCATGTTTCCTTCTACCTCAGCAAGCAGAACAGGGGCATTTTAGGATTTACCTCGTGCCTTGCTAGGTGCTCATTCCACTAAGTTCCAAACTCCTCCTTGACTGATAAAGGAACACGTAAGTGTGAGAATGGGGGTTTGATCACTGAAAGGCTCAGTAGCACCAGAGAAAGACCTCGGCCCAACCACACCTTGCCATGGCCAGTTAATTGCTGTTGACCAGCAGATCCATAGGGAAGTTTCTCTTTGACATCTCCATGGAACTCTTCCTTCAACTCAAACTCATGACATGCTGATAAAAGTTCCTGTACAGGGAGGGGTGGCACACCATCCTAATCGTGAGCAGTTCCTGTGTAAGAGTTACACCTAAGTATTGCATTAGAGTCAGAGCAACCAATGAGGATTTATTTTATGCCCTTCTGGATGCCATGGCTCCAAACTCTAACGAGTTACTCAATCACTGTACTCGTCTGGGACAAATAAATAAGTGTAGTCCCTCTAAGCGTCTAAGCTTGTGAGTAAAATTTCAAGGGGCCGGCCTCGTGGCCTAGTGGTTAAGTTTGGCATACTCCACTTTGGCGACCTGGATTCAGTTCCCAGGTGTGGACCTACACCACTCATTGGTGGCCATGCTGTGGCGGTGATCCACATACAAAACAGAGGAAGACTGGCAACAGGTGTTAGCTCAGGACAAATATTCTTCAGGAAAAAAGTAAATAAATAAAGAATAACCTGCTTACTGAAACTTCTCTCATTTTGCTCAAAGTTTGATATTTAAATGTAGAGGTCTTTCTCCCCAACTATGTCATAGATACCTAAATTTTAGTCTCTTTTGTAAGAATTTCTTCCAATTATAGATATTGGGAATAGAAAGAGGTAGAGATATTTGGGCAGAGTTACAGAATCCAAACCCTTGAATCTTGTTATTTACCATCCACTTGTTACACCAGCACACCCAAGGGAAATAACGAACACAGACATGGCTGGGGAAATTGCCATTCCTTAGTACTGAGAACATTCTCCCAAAGAGTTAAACCTCAGTAAGTGGAGGTCCATCCTGCTGCTATTTAAATGTGAGTTAGCCTGAGGACATGAACTAAAATGGCACCAGGTAACTCCGCTCCACAAGTCCACCAAAGGCTCACCTGCTGACTTATTGCTCCCATGGTGAAGGGAGCCTAGTGCACCCAGGAGAAAATCAGCACAGGGCCAGAAAGTTGGGACAAGAGTGTGTTTGCCCCATAGCGGTTTGCATTCGGGCTCTGCTTCCTGCCGGAGATGCTAATGGAGGCACAGGAGGGCCGGGGTAGCGTCCCATCCAGACAGCGAGCAATCTGCATGTGAGAGTCGCAGCCAGCACAAAGAAAGAGCTGCAGTGACAGCGTGAGGGCCAGTGCAGGACTGCGCTCACTCCCATACAGGCTCAGCACATCCCCTTCTTGCCGCTGCTCATGGGTTTCCCTTCTGTCTCAAAGAGGATCAGGTAAATTCCAAACTGGCCCTAATTTGATGGTATCCAAAATACTCATATGCCCTAAGCCTGTGAATCAGAGGCTTCCTTTCCTGAGAAAGGCCGAGTGTGTGTCTTGTCCAGCTTGTTTCTACATGAGTCAAGCATCGGGCTTCCTTTCCCTGGATGGAAACTGCCAAACGGCCAGGTCATAGCTGTGATGTCCGAGTTAACGTGCTGCATTCAAACCATACCATTTAACTTCTTCCTTGGCAAATATCTTCCAAATATTCCAATGTGGAATTAAAACTATGTCCGTCTTGGGGGAGATTCCGCCCCTTTTTCTAGATGGCACACTCCAAGTTTGCAGCTGGCAGCTCGCAAGTTTGGTGGCTTGCATGAGACTTACACTGATATCTTTGCTCGTCTCTTATGTATGTCTCCTTCCACTCAAAGCTTCTTGAATACACTTGTAATTTACACACAAATAATTTCTTTATTTGTGGTTTTGTTTGTTTGTTTTTTAAAGATTGGCAACTGAGCTAACAACCGTTGCCAATCTTCTTTTCTTTTTTTCCTGATTTTTTTCTCCCCAAATCCCCCCAGCACATAGTTATATATATTTTAGTTGTGGGTCCTTCTGGTTGTGGGATGTGGGACGCTGACTCAACATGGCCTATTGAGCGGTGCCATGTCCGCACCCAGGATCCGAACCCTAGGCCGCCAAAACGGAGCACGCGAACTTAACCACTCAGCCACGGGGCCGGCCCCAGCACACAAATAATTTTGATAGTGGCTTCTACTCTATAATTTAACTGCACAAAACATTACAATAAAGAGATTGCTTTCTTTCTTCAATTTTGCTCTGCCTAAATAATGTAGATTAGGATGCTGAGCTTCATTGTCCTGTCCATGTCAGTGAGGCCCAGCCTGGCCTCTGAGGCACGCGCCTCTCCCTTATCCTGAGTTTGATCAGGCTTAAATCCATATACCTTCAGTGATGCCCACGGCTTCCTTAACAGGACTTTTCTCCCGACAATGATGGACATCTGACCTCTCATCTGAAACACAGGGCACTTGAGGACAGTAGACCCAGTGATATAAAACTCTGTAATTAGGCCTGCTTGTAATGATAGTGTTTGTGAATTTATCTTTGCTCCTACCCCTTCCCCTCCTCCACGGTGAGCTCCTCAGAAGACAGCCTGACTAATTCATCTTTAAACGCCTAGACTCAAAAAAGGGCTGAGAGGGAGAGTGCTCAGTTATCGCCAAATAAACTGAAGTTTTCTAGAATTCTGTACTGTCTAATCCAGAAGCTACTACCCATATGTAGTTACTTATATTTAAATTAATTAAAATTAAATTAAAAATTTTGTTCCTCAATCGCACCAGCCACATTCCAAGAGCTCATAGCCACATGTGGTTAATGGCTACCATTTTGGACAGCATAGGTATGGGATATTTCCATCATCGCAGAAAGTACTATTGAACCACGCTGGTCCAAATGCTAAATATGGAGACATACTGTCCAACGGCAGCCCAGATTTTCAGCTACTCAAGAAATCCCCACCCAATGCTAAACGCTGCAGGCAGATGGGGTCACACACAAAATAGGGTCTAGGAGCGCCACCAACTGCGGAAGATACTAAAACCTGCTCTATTGTTCCACCTTGTGTCCAACTCTTGCTATTGCACAAAGTAAGCAGTTGGTAGGGATAAATGCCTATATCAAGAAAAAAGAATAATCTCAAATAAACATCTAACTTTATACCTCAAATAACTAAAAAAAGAAGAACAAATTAAGCCTGAAGTTATCAGAAGGAAAGAAATAACAAATATTAGAACAGAAATGAATGAAATAGAGGCTAGAAAGACAAGAGGAAAGATAAGCAAAAGTTAGTGAGGATTTTTGTGTGTGTGTGTGAGGAAGATTGGCCCTAAGCTAACATCTGTTGCCAATCTTTCTCTTTTTGCTCAAGGAAGATTGTCACTAAGCCAACATCTGTACCAATCTTCCTCCCTTTTATGTGGGACGCCTCCACAGCATGGCTTGATGAGTGCCAGATCTGTGCCTGGGATACAAGCCCCTGAACCTCAGGCTGCCAAAGTGGAACGTGTGAAACCTAAGTACTATGCCACCCGGCTCGCTCCTAAAAGTTGGTTTTTTGGAAAGATAAACAAAATAGGCAAAACTTTAGCTAGTATAACTGAAAAAAGAGAGAAAATGCAAATAAAATCAGAAATGAAAGAAGAGATGTTACAACTGATATCATAGAAATACAAAGGATCGTAAGAGACTACTATGAACGATTATACTCCAACAAACTAAATCACCCAGAAGAAATGGATAAATTTCTAGAAACATACAACCTACCAAGTCTGAATCAAGAAGGAACAGAATTCTACCAAATATTTAAAGCAGAATTAATACCAGCTCTTCTCAAACTCCTCGAAAAAAATGAAGAGGATAGAACACTTCTCAACTCACTTTGTGAGGCCTGCATTACCCTGACACTGAAGCCAGACAAGGCCACTACAAGGAAAGAAAATTACAGGCTATTATCCCTGATGAACATAGATGCAAAAATCCTCAACAAAATACTCGCAACCTGAATTCAACAGCACATTAAAAGGACCAACCACTATGATGAAGTCGGATTTATCTCCGGGATGCAAGGATGGTTCAGCATCTGCAAATCAGTAAATGTGATACACCATGTTAACAAAAAGAAGGATAAAAATCATATGACCATCTCAATAGATGCACAAAAAACATTTGACAAAATTCAGCATCCTTTCACAATAAAAACTCTCAACAAGTTAACTATGGATGAAAGGTATCTCAGCATCCTTTCATCATAAAAATTCTCAACAAGTTAGATACGAATGGAATGTACCTCAACAAATTAGGTAGAGATGGAATGTATCTCAGTATAACAAAGGCCTTGAACTTAGCCCACAGCTAATATCATACTCAATGGTGAAGGCTTTTCCTCTAAGATCAGGAACAAGACAAAGATGCCCACTCTCACTACTTGTAATCGACATATGACCGGAAGTCCTAGCCAGAGCAATTAGACAAGAAAAAGAAATAAAAGACACCCAATCAGAAAGAAACAAGTAAAATTGTCTGTTTGCAGATGACAAGATCTTATGTAAAGAAAACCCTAAAGATGCCAATAAAACTGTAAAACAAATTCATGAAAGTTTCAGGATACAAAATCAACATATAAAAATCAGTTGCACTTCTATACACTAAAAGAAAACTATCTGAAAAAGAAATTAAGAAAACAATCTCAAAAAGAATTAAATACTTAGGAATAAATTTAACCAAGGAGGTGAAAGATGTGTACCCTGAACATTGATGAAAGAAATTGAAGAAGACACAAATAGATGAGAGGATATGCAACGTTCATGGACTGGAGGAGCTAATAGTATTAAATGTCCATACTACCCCCAATGATCTATAGAGTCAATGTAATTGCTATCAAAATGGCATTTTTCACAGAAATAGAACACACAATCCTAAAATTCTTAGGGAACTGCAAAAGACCCCAGATAGCCAAATCAATCGAGCAAGAAAAGCAAAGCTGGATGCATCATGCTCCATGACTTCAAACTATATTACAAAGCTATAGTAATCAAAACAGTGTGGTACTGAGATAAAAAACACACAGATAGAGGGGCCAGCCCAGTGGCATAATGGTGAAGTTCGTGCACTCCACTTTGATGGCCCCAGATTCATGGGTTTGGATCCTGAGCACAGACCTACACACCACTCATCAAGTCATGTTGTGGCGGCATCCCACATACAAAATAGAGGAAGACTGGCACAGATGTTAGCTCAGGGCCAATCTTCCTCACCAATAATAATAATAATAATAATAATAATAAAGACTTAAAAGTAAGATCTGAAACCCAAAAATTCCAGAAGAAAACATAGGAGAAAATCTCCTTGACATTGGTCTTGGCAATGATTTTTTTAATCTGACACCAAAAGCACAGGCAACAAAAGCAAAAAACAATCAGACTAAATTTTCCACACTAAACTAATGTTTAGTTTGCACGCAAACTAAAATTTCCACACAGCCAATGAAACAATCAACAAAATGAAAAACCAAACAACTCAATTGAAAAGTGCGCAAAGGACCTTAAAAGACGTTTTCCCAAGAAAGACAACACGTACATGAAAACATGCTTAGCATCACTAATCAGGGAAATGTAAATTGAAACCACAGTGAGATAGCACCTCACATCTGGTAGAATGGCTATCATTGAAAAGACAAGAGCTAACAAGTGCTGGTGAGGACGTGGAGAAAAGGGAACCCTTGTGCACTGTTGGTGGGAATGTAAATTGGTACAGCCACTATGGAAAACAGTAGAGAGTTTCCTCAAAAACTTAAAAATAGAACCACGACATGATCCAGCTATCCTACTGTGGCGTTATATCCAAAAGAAACAAAATCAGCATCTCAAAGAGACATATGCACTCCCACCTTCACTGCAGCATATTCGCAACAGCCAAGGCATGGAAACAACCTGAGTGTCCATCACTGGAGGAATGGATAAAGAAAATGTGGTATATCTATATCTACAAGGGAATATTATTCAGCCTTAAAAAAAGAAGGAAGTCCTGCCATTTGCAACAAGGATGAACTTGAAGGGCATTATACTTAGTGTAATAAGCCAGATAGAGAAAGGCAAGTACTGTATGTTGTCACTTATATGTGGAACCAACAAAAACCAGAAGTTAAATGCATAGAAACAGAGAGTAGAATGGTGGTTGCCATGAACTTGGGGATTGAAGAAAGGGGAGATGTTGGTCAAGGGTACCAACTTTCAGTTATAAGATGAATGAGTTCTGGGGGTCTAATGTACAGTATGGTGACTATAGTTTATAATACTGTATTGTATACTTGAAATTTGCTAAGAGAGCAAATCTTAAGCATCCTCACCCCAAAAAGGGGAGGGGTAACTATGTGAGGAGATAGTTCTGTTAATTAACTTGATTGTGGGAATCATTTCACAGTGTATACGTACACGAAATCATCACATTGTACACTTTATGTATATTACAATTTTATTTGTCCATTAGACCTCAATAAAGCTCGGGAAAAAGTAAGACAAATTCTTGGAGGTCCACAGAATCTGCAGAGGAGGGAGCATTGTGGGCTTACACAGAGCAATTTCTTAAATGCATGGACTTTCTGAATTACTTCCTCTCCAAGCCAAGGGCACGCCCAAGTAAAGTGCCCAAGGTCACACAAATAAAGATGAGGAACGGGGAATGAAAGCCAAGTGTGACTGACCCCGAATGCCCGGCTCTCTTCTCTGGCTCCAATTCTAGCTGAAACTTCCCTTGTGGGAAGGGATCTGATCTCCACCTTCTTCTGAACTCAGAAAGGTGTAGCCCAGAGCGAGGAGGTGAGCAAATTCCTGAAGCTAGTGAATCGGGAAGGTTTGTCACAAACAGCACCTGTCTTTGTCCAACAGCCACTTGGGAAATGCTAATGAGCTATGGTAGACAGATGGACTGAGAGTCTCAGAGATTCAGAAATATGTGGTTTCCAAGTGTATAGAAATTCAGGAAAAGAGATCTACTTAGTGATTTAGAATTTCAGGGATTGATAGAATTTCCTAGCATCTCAAGGAGTTTCAGAATATTTCAGTGATAGTTACAGGGTTCCAGAGAAAGTTTCCAAAAGAGAGATGCAGAAAGCTGTAGATATTTGCATATTTTTAGAGAGATATTGGGAGAGTTATAAAGAGAATTTGAAAAACTTCAGAGCAAGATTAAGAGTAGAGAAAACGGAGCCAGAGGTTTTTCTGACACTGCCTCCTACCTGCCAGGAATGTCTCAGAGATTCACAATCTTGCTGCAAAATGAAAAGCCCAGTGAGTCTCTCTTCCATCCACAGACAGCATGTGAGGGAGTTTAGTTTTGAATGCAACATGAAATGGGGTGAGTGGGCGTGAAGAAGGGATGGTCAACTAGTGGTCTCTCTGCCCAGGACAGTGGGATGGAAGAGGCTAAAATTTGTCCTAGTCCTCCCCCCGGTGGCCATCTCTTGTACTGCACATTCTGAAAAGTGCCACATTTCCGCGGCCTCAGACCCACAGAAGTCCGAATCACCTGCTCTCCAAACCAAGGCCTTACAGGAGAATTCACAGGTAACTCGCTCCCTTCTCTGAATTCCTGTGTCCCTTTCAATAGTTATAGTTGTGTGCATCATCCTGCTTCTGACAGTTACCACCATCTGAGCACTTCCCGTGGAGGACCCGGTCGAGAGCGAAGTGTTTATGTTCTCTCCTTTTATGTTCACAACAAGCATGCCAGGTACCCTAAGACATCAAGACTAAAAAAGATGAGGTCACTTGCCTAAGCTCACACAGTCAATAAGCTGATGTGCTGTCGTTCAAACCTGTATCTGTCTGACTTCAAACCCTTTATTCTTTTCTCTGTTCCTTACTCTAATCTCTTCAGCTAAATGTAAGAAACCCAGTTTCCACTTTATTTTCCCCAGTTGTGGGCCAAGCACAGGGCTGGATACACAATAGAAGCTTGGTGAATGCTGATGATTAAAAACTAGTTGATGATTGATTGATTATTTATTGATCGTTATTGATCAGTGCCCGACTGGAGTCAGTGACTGGCTTGAAAGCCATCTGAGGACGTGCTAGATGGCTTTCCTTAAACCTAATAGGCTTGCTGGGGCCAATGAGATATAACACCTCTAGGCTATAAAGGCAATTTTTTGCCCATCACATTTGCCACCTCAGGATGCAGGGGAGCTGAGAGCCCTACAGAAGTGCACGAACGTGCACAGGTGGTTCTTGCATGGGAGGGAGCAGAAGGTGGGTGCCAGAGCCTAACCAGAGCTTCAGAGTCTTGGTTTCATGCAATGAGTCTAACAGAGCAAGCACAAGCCTGACAAGAGGCGAATCTCTCCCTCTTTCCAGTTGATGGGACGTGATTCTGACGGCTCCTCACAGACAATCCGGCTTCCAGCCACAGGGGCTGGGCCTGTCTGCCTGGGAGGCAGTGGGCACCAGCTGGAAGCCACAGCCATGGGAGTGGGGGAGGACCCGCAGAGCCTGGTGAGGGAGCAGGTATGGCCTGACGTCGGCTATGCTCGAGGCTTGCTCTGCCACTCACTGGCTTTCTGACCCTGGACAGTGACCGGAACTCTCTGAGTCTCAGTCTTCTCATATGAAAAATGGGATCATAACTTGCCTTCCATGAGAAGAGAATAACACTTCCTGGTTTCAAAGCCTATAATCTTAGCCATGCTACACCACATCAAATATAAACAGTCATGTCCTTCGTCTAAGGTTCGAACCAGCCTCAACTCTCCAACCCCATCTCCTGTCCCAGAGGGGAAGGGTTTGGAAGGAACCTGACGTGGTGTGTCTCGCACCTTGAAGTGTCAGTCACCCGTCAGCGCCTGTGCTTACAGCTCTCCCATCGCTGATCACACTGTATTCCAAGAGTTTGTTGAAGGACCGGCCCCTCCCCGAGCAGACCATGGGGTCCTTGAGAGGGCCTGGATCTGGTTTCTCTCTGGGTCCCCATGGCCTGCTGCGCACCCTGCAGGTGTCCACTGGGAGCTGCCTGGGGGAATTGCGAGGAAGGAGCCCGACCTCCACCATTCCGGAGGAGGCCCGGCCGGGCTGAGGAGGAGGGGTCACTGCCCTGTGCTGGCGCCTGCGCTCCAGCTCAGTCCGGCCAGGGATTCACTCTGTGGCCTTGGGACTGACTTCTTGGAGCCTCAGTTCCTTCACCTGTAAAGTGGGAACAATGCGTCTTGTTCCTAAGCACCTTCTATTCGGTTGGTTTGGAGTTTTGGTAAAATCCAAAAATCTTTTCAGAGTAAAGAAATTTAACTGGCAGACCACCCAGGCCTCACTCTGGAGTGTCTGCTTTTGACACGAAGGACCAGGTTGTCTAAGTCCCGGCTCTTATTGGTTCATGTGAAATAATATCGTATTCACTTCTTTGTATATTACTTACAAATTAGAAAATGAAAAATATGCAAGTAACATTGTGTGAAATAAAACAAAAATCATTCTGAATGTATAACTTTGTAGCCTGGGGTATACATTTTTAATCTGGGCTAGTGGGTGAAGATAATGAGAATGGTGTGTCGTTTAGACTATAATAGACTATACCATGTGGTATGGCTGGGACTCCTAGTATCACCCAGTATCCACTCTCTCTTCTCTCTTTACGAGTAAAACTAATTCGGATTTTTGACAGGGCACCAAGCCACCCAAAATAATGACAGCGTTTCCCATCCTTCCTTGCAGCTAGATGTGACCACGTGACCAAGTTCTGGGCAACAGGATATTAGTGGAAGTGTTGTGTGCAATGTACACTGGAATATAGAGGCAATGGCTGGAGTTTGAGCAGCTATTTTAGGCAACGAGATGGAAGATGATGGAGTGGCAAGATAAAAAGAGTTGATATCTCTTAAAAAATTGTGAATTACCTTACCAATCCTGTTTTGTCCATCTCCAGACTTTTACCTGAAAAGACAAATCTTTCTTGTTTAAGCTACTTTTAACTTGGGTATATTACAGCCAAACTTAATCCCAGCTGATATATATGACTCTGCTAACGACAATTTGCTTGGTTTTGAGTTTCACAGTTTATGAAGAGCTTTCAGGGTAAAGAAGGAAACTAATGCAATATGCATTCATTCATTTATTTTATAAAAATGTAACGAGGATCGGGGCCAGCCCCATGGCTGAATGGTTAAGTTCGTGCGCTCCACTTCGGTGGCCCAGGATTTCACTGCTTCAGATCCTGAGCCCGGACCTAGCACCGCTCATCAAGCCATGCTGAGGCAGCGTCTCACACAGCAGAACTAGACAGACCTACAACTAGATATACAACTATGTAGTGGGGGGCTTTGGGGAGAATAAGAAGAAGAATCAAAAAAGAAGATTGGCAACAGATGTTAGCTCAGGTGTCAATCCTTAGCAAAAAAAATGTAACAAGGCTCTACTGTGTTCCAGAACCTGTGCTATACACCAGGACAGAAATGAATCTGATAAAGCCCCTGCCTTCCAGAAGTCCACCACTAGGAGTGGAAACAAGCAACTATAACACAATTGACAGGAGATATAATGGGGAGAAACTGTGGGGTGCCGTATAACCCAGAATCTAGGAAAGGACATGACGTGGGGTGGGACGGGATGGTGGACAGGAGCGTGAGCCCGGGTCCCCAGGCTGCCCTGCAGCTCCTTGGCCGATCTCTTGTGAGAGGCAGCAGAGAACTGCTTATGCTCTTCCCAGGGAGGGCCCGATGCTCGTTGGAGGCTCTCCAGAGCCTTGTTCCGGGAGCTGCAGGCTCTGCTTTCTGAGGGGACGTGACAAGGTGGGGTGGCGTTGACTCAGGCCTGAAGCCGCCTCCCCAACCCCATTTGGGGCCTCTCGGGGCTCAGGAATTTGTCAGGACCAAGGGTGCCTCTATTTGGCTTGACTGTTCCGGAGTGAACACCGGTACAGAGCCACACAAAGCCATCTCACCCACACAGACACCACCACCGGCAGCCACAGCGCGTGGTGACAGAGCCTTCCCTGTCCAGGCTCTGCGCTTTACATATGTTCACTTTGTTCCCCAGGATGGCCCTGCGAGGCGAGCTTTGTTACCCTCACTGCACATACAAGGAAACGGGCGGAGAGGGGAAAGTGAGCTGCCCGACCTCGCACAGCTGGGGAGCGCCAGGGCCGGCTCGGTCCCAGGGCTGCCTGACTTTAACGCCTGTGGACTTTGAACCCTCACTCCTCTTCTGCTTTTCCATCACAGTTCCAGCTGGACCCCACTTCCTCCACGACTCTTAGCGGATCTGGTGGATAATTTAGTAGACAGCACTTCAGCAGTCCAAGGTCATTAGAACCAATTGCAGGCATCTCGCTTCACAGATGAGGGAACGGGGACCCTCAGTGGCATGGAGACACATGCATCCGTGTGTCAGGATCACAAATGTGCTTGTGGCAGGGCATAGCTCTGCTGGTTCCTAAGCAGACCTGTTTTTTCCCTGCCTCTGTCACCTGCTGCCGCAGATCTCAGCTGCTTGCTCTTGGATTGAGCTCTGGGTCCTCATGAAATGACGTCTACAGAGAAGACTCTGATGCCAGGCGTGCACAGTTCTCCCATTGTGCTTTCACTGAGTCCTCGGAGAGTCCCCTGAGCACAGGGTCATGGGTCACAAGGATCCATCAGAGCAGCTGCCACCCTTGTTGGGGACACAGCTGAGTGCAGCCTGGTGTGGTCAGCGCTGTGATGGGGAGCACGGGGCCTGTGAAAACACAGCGGAAAGAGCTCTACAGTCTAGGCTTTGGCAGATGAGCAGCCAGAGGAGAGGAGGGAAGGGAAGAAAGGATCTGTCCGTCAGAGGACCCCCAGCAGCAGCGGGAAGAGCAAGCGTGGTGTGGCAGGGCCTTAACACTCGTAGTCTTGCCTGCCCGGTAGGAACCCTCTCCGCAGCCTCCTGAGGCTCACTGTCTAGTCCTTTATGCTCCAGACCTTGGCATTCTAGAGTCTATCCCTCTGCTGCGGTCACTCTCCCCTTTCAAAATGCCCCCCAGACCGTCTTCCCTAAGTCACCAGACCCTTGGGACCTATATGAAGCTCTGCCATAGACCCTCTGGAACTCCTCTTTCCTAGCTTGAGGTGAAGGTGAAAGAACGCCCCTCCTCCTTGACTGAGGGGGCAGAAGGGAGGGGTCCACAGTCACCCCAGAGACTATTTCCACAGCAATAGCCACTCCCCCGGCTGCCCCTCCACAGGCTGCAGGTGGATGACCAGGGCTGGTGGCACACAATTCCTCCAAGAAGCTGTCGCAGAGACAGGACCAGACATCCAAGAGATTTCCTACAGGATCAAAGGGAGGAAGCAGGAATTACGGACAGAAAAGGGGGGAGGATGGGCCGGAAGAGGCTCAGATTCTAGGGCAGTTCTAAGAAAGTTTTGGCAGGTCTGTGAAGAGTCCTCCAGCCAAAAATGCCCGTTAGGTGAGCCACACCCCCTGCAGGAGGATGCACGCAGGAAAGGGCTCAGTCCCTGCCCAGAGCAGCTGGGACAAGTGCGACTTCAGGGTGAGTGCAACGTTCAGTCCCGAGGGGGCAGCTGGGCAGCAGGCACGCTGAGTGGGGCCACTGCCAAGGCCGCCAAGCGTGGCTCCCTCGGCGTGCGGAGTGCTGGGCACCTGTTAGATTGTTCTCACCCTTGGGACCTCAGCCAAAACTGAGACAGAAAGAGTGCCACTTCAACATCTTGTTACATATACATTACTCATTTAATTTTCCCATCTCTTTAAGAGGTATGTGTTAAACACTTCATTTTCCAGATTCAAAATCTTAGGCTTAGTGGGTTCCATAATTCTCCTATCCCAGTGTAGCTGGTGGGCAACAGAAGCAGGACTCAAAGTCTGGCTCCTTGTTACGGCTCTGCTCCTTTGTGGATGCTGCCATCCCGGGACCAGCCGCGGGGCCGTCAGACTGATGCTGAAATCCCACTGGGGGCTCAGGTCACAGCGATGACTTCCGGCTTCACTGCACTTGGCAGTTTATAAAACATTTTTACATCTGCTGTTTTATCCCACCCCCCCCCCAACCACCTGTGAGATAGTTACCGTCTCCATTTTGTAGAAGAGAAAAAGGGGACTGAGAATGTGACATGCTCGCCCCGTCCACCTGCTCCCGGGAAGAGCAGCCTCAGTGAGCCTGGGCTTATTGGCCTCCAAATCCTGTATATTCATCTCTGCTCCACAGTCTTTCCTAGACAAGCTGCTGGTCATGTGTGTGCACACGTGTGTGGGTGTGCGCATGTGCCAGTCACACTTATGCATGAGCTGTGGCCTGATGCCAAGACCTTCTTCTAGGCTCCAAACAACGACGAAGTTTCAAGTGTCAGCCCAGCCCTTCCTCCCGTCCTGAGAAACCTGTTTTCCCAGGCACATGGGCACAAGGGCTGCCACAGCAGCGAACTCCGCGCTGGGGTCTTCCCATCTGACCCTGGGGTCCTGGAGAACCCTGAGCCAGAATGACAGCTCTATGCCCCGGACAACATCTGGCAGCACCGGCAGGCGCTGTCCCTCAGAATCCAAGCCCAGTGGGCTGGAGTGGGGTTTCAGAGCCTCCCACCTGCCTCCACCCTGGGGAGGAGCCAGGTCTCAGGCACAGCCCTGAGCTGAGCTGTCAGAGGCCCGGCCTGCGCCACACAGACAGCGAGCTGCTGCCCGAAGCCTGAGGCTGAGACCCTGGGCCCAGGAGGTTTTGTCTGGGTTGTGCAGGGAGGGGTCAGCCGGCTCTGGCAGGGGTGAGTGTTCAGTGACTGGAGTGTGTGACTCTTTTCTTCTTCTTTGCTCTTTCTCCACTCCTGGGTCTCTGTTACCATCTCTCTCAGTCTTACCCGCCTATATAGGTATCCTTTCCTCTTGGAATTAAGCATCCAGCCTGTCCCCATGGGGCCTCCGTCCTACCCACTGTGTGGTCTGGATCTGGGAGCACTCCAGATGCCTTGGCCTTTTGGTGGCCGGGTAGGGAGGGCCTGTGAAGAAGAGAGTGCCTCCTCCACCTGCCCAGACAATGTGGTTTTCTCCTCCAGGAGAGCTCCTCCTGCAGGACCAGGCCCTGTTACCTCTCTCCCCCGTGCAGAGAACACGGCCACATGGCCAGGGGCACCACTACGTTGTATTCTTGGGGAATGGTGCCCCCCCTGGAGTTGCACAATGGGACAGCCCTGACCCATCGTGCCCTGGAAGAGGAGCTCCCAGCAGAAAGGCTGGCCAGGAGTGGTTTCTCAGGAAGGACTTGTGAGCAGCCAGGGTGAGCTGAGCAGAGGAGCAAGGAACCTGCCTGGCTTCTCCCTGGGGCTGGGAGGGCGAGAAGGAGACAGAGGAACACACCGGCTGCGGGCAGCGTGAGACGGGATTTCCTTCCACGGGGACAATTCCAACTCCACAGCGTGGACTCCTAGACTCCAGGGCCCAAGGGCTGTTCTGTGTCCTCAGCGCTCCATGTCCGAGGCTCAAGATGTCACCGTTAGTGTTTCCCTCCCTGGCTGAAGGCTTCCCTCCCTCCCTACCCTGGTTACAATGTCAGTCCCTTTGGGACCGGAACAAACCTGAGGCTACTTCTCACTCTGGCTCTGCAACGGGATGAGCGCTTGCAGGTACTGGGAGCTGAGGGGAAGGACCACCAAGGGGTCGGGGCACTTGACATTGAGGGTCTGGACCCTGGCACCATGTTCCGGGCAGGGACCCCAGTGGGGAGGAAGCCGCAAAGGTCTGCAGGACCCTCTCCTCCCCATCCTTCCAGCTAGGTGCCTGTCTCGGCCTGAACTGCTGTGCTGGCTTCCTCAGTCTCACCCAGTCCCAGGCTGGTCCCAAGAGGGGTTTTCTAAAATGCCAGTTTCTCTGCCCACTTCTCACTCTCCCTCCCCCATGCTCCCTCCAGACTCTAGGCTCCAGCTGGCCCCCACCCTGCCCTCCGCCCCCACAAGCCATTCCCTGAATGCATTCCACCTGCTTACACGCCTCTCTGTTCCTCCTGTTCCCTCTGCCTGGAGTACCTGTCTGCCTCTGGCCCTGCCCATCCCCTCACTCCAACGCAGTCTATTAAAAACGTTCTCACGTCTAGTCCACACACACACAAAACATCCATACATTCTTTGCCCAACCCCAGGGTGCAGGCCAGCCCCAAGCCAGCAACTCCCATCCACTCCCACGGCTGAGCAGAGTCAGCCACGGGCTCCCACCGTCTACACACTTCAGGCCGAGGCAGACCCCTCCCCATGACCCCAACTGAGGGGGACGCTTACCAAGCCTTCCAGGTTCCCCTGTCAAAGCCCCTCTACCCAAAACTACCTGGGGGAGGGGGCAGGAAGCTCCACGCCCTCTCCCCTTCCTGCTGGGAAAACACAACAGGGATTTGTCCAAAGAAACACTCACAAAATCCTTTTATATCCACCTCCTAGAGCCATTAGAATCAGCAATCCAGCTCTTAGTATTTCCTTTGCAGATCTGCCCCTCATTTTCCAATTTTTATGCATATGGTATCTTGATACCTCAATAGAAACTTCCATTTTATTGGCCTATTACACTTCTGTATTTTTTTAAGACTGACTCGAACCACCTCCCTTCCTCAGAAACCCTGCCCAAGCTCCCCAGCTGGACTTTGTTGCTCCTTCCACTGAACTCCTCGCTGAAGGAGAGGGGTGGATGGATGCTGACCTGCTTTGTGCAGGAGGTGCCCGTGCTGGGTGGCCATGTGTCCTCCCGCTGGGCTGGGAGCCATTGTCCACATGCTGGTGTCTCAGGGCCTCGCAGAGCCAGGGGCACCAGCGGTGCTCGCCTCCTGAGAGAGTGAAAACACGGCTACAGCCTCAGTCTCGGGGGATCTCTGAGAAGATTTCCTGGATAAATGAGGCCTCATCCTTGAATGCCAAACACCTGCCCAAAACGTGCCACCATTTTGAATGACACTCTTCCTGCCAGGACTTTGTAATCCATGCCTTCTCCAGAGAAAATCTGCCATGGTCACACTGCAATCTTCCCTCAGTGACTCCATCATCAAAACGCATTTGAATCCTCAGCTGCTGTCCAAGGATGAGCTTGGAGGGAGTGGATGAACCCTGTTTTATAGGTCTGTTCACCCCAATTTGGGCTGTCCTTTGTGTCGTCCTTTCTGCTTTTCTGGATTTAACGACGTCTCGCGTGCCACTGGCATCAGCAGCCATGCCTCCCCGTGCCCTGCACAGCCCTGCCCGCCTCCGGCAGCCTCGCTCCCACTGCTCAGTTGTTGTCTCTAATTTGTTGGGAGCTGGAGCACAAATACTAAAGCAGAAATAGACAGGATCTGAGTAGGGGGCTCAGGGCTCCCTGAGACGTCAGTGGGCACAGGCTTTACCATATCTGTTCTGGCTGTTTCAAAGCCTCTTTTGCTCCCTTCCTGGCCCTCTCTGTGCTCTGGATTGCTAACTTGCCTGGTTGGCTAACAGATGGGTATCAGACGCAGGGAGGAGTGGCTGAGGTGAGCCCAAACCTGCTGGCTTAGGGTTAGGCAAGCTGCAGGGGTTGGCTCAGCCTGGGCAGTTGTGAGGATGGGGTGGGTCAGGGCCTGTGGGCTCTGCAGGTGGGGGCAGGAGGAAGTGCAAGACCAGGTTGTCTCCCACTACACTCAGCCTCCCTTCTCTGGAAGAGTGGTTGGGCCAGGGCCCTTGCCGTGGTACCCACTGCGGCCTGAGCTCAGACCTTTCCCTCTCTCCTAGCCTCACTGCCGCACCTCCACGCAGCTCCCCCAGGAGAATGAGGGGCCTGTCATCTCAGGCGCCTGGTCCTTCCCATTTTCCTGATGTTGCCGATGCCAGTCTCACTTCCCTTGCCCCTCTTGGTGACCTGAGAAGCTCTCACTCACCTTTAAATATGAGTGGGAAGGGCCCTTCCTCTGTGAGGACAGTGGGCTACATCTCTGCCCTTCCAGCCTCTAACACTAATGGGCACTGACCCAGCTGGGGGCTACCCTGGCCTTCCTCCCAGCACCATGCCCCCTCCTCAGGCTCAGCACAGCCTGTGCCTGATGTTCTGGGCCAGGGCACCAGGGGGCCGGAGGAGAGGAGGCCCAGGGCCAAATTTCACTTCCCTTTCCCCAAAAGGGGAGGGAAGAGGGCCTGGCTCCCACACCCAGGCCTGGGATCCTCATAGGATGCTGGGGACAGGGCAGTGAGCAGGGCCCGCTTGCCTGCTGCTCCAGCCTGGGCCCCGGCCTGTGAGTGCAGTGGGATGGAGAGCAGATACTCGCAAGACTGAAATGTCCCAGCTTCAGCCACTTCAGAAGGACGGTGAGAGTGGACGCGTCTGTAGGCCTGGCGTTTGGGCCCCTTGGCCGGATGGTGGTCAGTGTCTGTTTCTCTGTGTTGACCCCAAGAGCATACAGTCACTCATAGTTTGCAGAGGGTCCCAGGAGCACATCCCGACTCATCCCAACCTCAGTGACACGGTGTGGGGGCCAAACACCCAGGCTCAGAGTTACTTAGCATCCCGCCCGCGGTCACTCTGCAGTTCAGTGAGACGAGCAGCTGGGACTAGAAAGCAGGCTGCCTGGTCCTGGGGCAGATGCTCTTGCCTGGACCCAGGGCACTCTGCATCCTTTACAGGAGCGTCCATTTGTCACAGCACAGAGCAGGAGCGTGGACTCAGAGGATGTGAATTCTGGCCGTGCTCTGTGGCTTGGAGAAAACCATGCCTCCTCCCAGGTCTCGGTTTTCTATGCTGTAAAAAAGGGGAATGAGCCCTGGGTGAACTGGAGGTAGGAGCATGTGACGTGCCGGATGCTTTGCAAGGGGAGTGGGAGACTCTCCCCACGCTGCCCCACCCCCCAGTCTCCCTCCCACTAGGAGTAAGGAAATCGCAGGGACCTGACTCTAAGGGACCTGGACTCCAGGCCCAGCTCCACCTTTACTTCCTGTGTTGCCCGTACCTTCCTGGCCTCAGTTTCCCCTCTGCACAAGCAAGAGCTTGAACACTTTGACTTCTGAAGCCCCTCCCAGCTCCAGGACTCTAAGATGCTGCTCCTCCTCCTCCTCCTCTTCTTGCTCCTCTCCAGATGAGGCTGTGTGTGCCTTTGCATTTGTGTGCATGTGTATATGTGTGTGCATGCGTGTATGTGTTTGCGTGTGTGTGAGTGTGCGTGTGTGTGTGTGTAGTGGACCAGGCGAAGGGAGTGAGTCCTGCAGAGGATGGGGGTGGAAGTTGGGGGGATGGGGGACCGGGACTTTCCGTGCCTGTGGGGCTCGAGCTTTCTCAGCAGCTAATGGCACTCGGGCTGTTTAATCATTAAAGGAAGGGAACGGAGCCAGGAGCACCTCAAAGTCCAGCCTGGTGGCGACTGACTAACAGACGAGCACAGAGCCAGCAGCAATGGGGCCGGGAGCTTCGGGAAATGGGGTCAGGACGGAGACAGCGCTGGGTTCTGGAGTCAGCCTTCACGCCTACGACATCGGGGTCCTGGTCGTCTACTTTGTCTTTGTCATCGCTGTGGGGCTCTGGGTGAGTATGCTCAGAGGTGAGGGCCTGGCAGGGGCGGCAGAGGCAGGCTTTCACCTCTGGGGGTCACTGGTCTGGTCCGGGAGCTGGAGGAGGGATGGGCAGGAGGAAGGTGCATCAGGGAAGCACAGGGGCTGAGGTGGAAGGGAATTTTCCTCTGCAACCCCTCCTCTCATAGCTGGGCAGACCGAGGCCCAGAGAGGGATGCATCTTGCCTGCTATCACACAGTGAGCTAGAGGGAGGCCAGGCCTGAGCTCCTTTCTCATCTCCTGACTCCCTGTCTCCAAGCATCAGCTGCCTTCAGCCCCACCCAGCGCTGGCTGCCCTCTTCCCCATGCCAAAATCCCAGCTCTGCAGAAGCTTGACTCCTGGCTACCCCACCCTCCACCAGGGAGTGTCTGGGCAAGGCGCTGTGCTTTCTGAAGGATCTGGGCTCATGTGCTCCCAGGGAGGGAGCCAGGTGGATCCTTCATTCTCTGTCATTCCCCGGGCCTTGGCACTGTGGAAGGGGTGGGGCTTTGAGGTCAGGGAGCCCTGAGTTCAGATCTCGACTCCAGCAGTGAGGTCCGCATGGCCCCAGGAACATACGAAGCCTCTCGAGCCTCAGTTTTCTCACCTGGACAATGAGAACAGGAAGGACTACGCTGTAGAGTGGTCATGACATTTGGCGACAGGATGCACTTTGCATCTGGCTTAGTGCCTGGCACACAGCCGGCAGCAATAAACGGCCGCTATTGTCACCGCGGCACTTGAGGAACGCCAGTGCCTCTAGACTCCACTGTGAAGCAAGCGGTGATGTGAGCCCAGCTAGTCGGGAACCCTCTCTGGGCCTCAGTTTCCTCATCTGTAAAGTGGAGTGAACAGTCCCTGCCTCCCAGGGCTGGTGTGAGCAAGAAACTGGCAGATGATCTCTGGCTCCTGGAGGCGGGGGCCATGAAGAGCCCAACTCCTTCTGCGACTTGGACAACTTGCTCCCCATCTCTGGGCCTCAGTTTCCTCATCTGTAACACGAATTCTTTCTGCTCATCTGGTGTCCCCGAGGACCAGAGGCAACACCAGAGAGTCAAAACAAAGGCTTAACAAGCACCTGGCCCCACACATGCTGATCCCCGCACACACTGATCCCCACGCACACTGATCTCCACACAATGACCCCTGCACACTGATCCATGCACACACTGACCCCCAATGCTTATCCCTGCACACACTTATCCCCCTACAGTGATCCACGCACACACTGATCCCCCAGCGTTGATCTCTGCACACACTGATCCCCCTACTCTGATCCCCCCACAGTGATCCATGCACACACTGATCCCCCAACGCTGATCTTTGCACACACTGATCCCCTTACACTGATCCCTCCACACTGATCCCCCCACACTGATCCCCACACACCATGATCCACGCACACTGATCCCCATGC
>NC_060271.1:10518120-10523521 GCF_021613505.1 Equus quagga | reverse complement strand
GCTGATCCCCACACACACTGATCTCTCCCCGTGACTAATTAACTACTTTCTCTTGGGGAAGAGAAGCATCTTTAAATCTCTCTTCTCCTTCTCTCCTTCAGGCATTTCTCCTGTCTCCAGACCCAGCCAGAGACCTGTTGCTTCAAGTTTCTGCTCCCTGCCCAGGCCCTGCCCTCACCCTGAGTCCCCAGAGAAAGTGCTCTCACTCTCCACTCTCCTTTCGCCCTCAGAGCAAGTCCCCACACAGGCTGCTGACCACTATTGGTGCGGGATGGGGGCTTGTTCCGGGCTCCTGGATGGCCCAAGTGGTGTCAGGCCCAGGGCAGGAGAAACCCCAAAACCTCTGCCCGGGGCCCCAAGTCCCACCCTCAGAGCTGCCGCACTTTCTATCCTCCAGCCTCCAGGGTGGGAGTCCCACTGGGCAGAGGGGACTGGCTGCTGTCACCTGAGCCTGAGGTACCAATTCATTTCCTGAAACAGTGTGGATGGAGGGAGGGATGAGGGGACAAACGACAATCATCTCATATGCTTGCACAGCACTGGGCCACGCACAGTGGCTTCTCACCATTGTGAGCTCCTTTCCTCTGAACACCAGCCCTGGGAGACGAGCAGGGAAGTGCAGAGAGGAGCTGACCCCCCCAGAGACACATAGCTTAAAGACGGTGAAACCATCTGCCTCAGTTCCCGCCCTCTGCATCCCGCAGTGCCTGTGCCGAGGGGCAGGGAACCTGGGGTGGAGGGCAGAGGTTAGGGTATGCTCAGGAAATCCTCACCTCTGGTCACTTCTTTTCCAGTCGTCCTACCGTGCGAGCCGAGGGACCATTGGCGGCTATTTCCTGGCAGGGAGATCCATGAGCTGGTGGCCAGTGAGTTGACCGTCCTCCTTCCCCGCCTCTCAGCATCCAAGTCCCGTCTCATCTCCTGCGTGGACCAAGGCAATAGCCCCCGGGAGGTTTCCTGGCTCTGGGCCCCTTCTCTCCAGTCCAAATGCACCCATGACCTGAGAGATCTTGTGAACACACACATGCCTTGGGCAAGCATCCACTGGGCACCTCCTAAGTGTGGGCACCAGGGTGGACACTGGACCTACCGAGAAAATTTAGAATGTTCCTGTCCTGGAGAAGATCAGAGTTGAGCTGGGCAGACGGACTCATAAACAACATGATCCCTGCTGAGCTGGAGGGCAGCACGGGGGCTTGTGGGCACTTGTGGGAAGCCCCTGAGATCCAGATGGTGGAAGTGGGATCAGCAAAGATTTTCCTTGGAAAGTGACGCATCAGCTTAGTCCTGAAGAGCAGTCACATGTGGGCGATCACAGACGTGAAGTCCCCAACAACCTCAGCCCCGATCCTGAGGCCTTGGTGGCCATCGCACCACCCGACACATTCCTCCTGGTCCTCAAAACCAACTTCCCCTTCCTGAAACAGGATGGAGGGACGTAAGCCCTGCCTCGAAAACTAACAGTGGAGTTGTCAGCTCCTGTGGTAGCTGCCGCTGTACACACGCCTGGGCAGGCACAACTCACACACATGGCCCGTGCATGCATGCACTCACACACTTGCACACACACCACCAACCTTCACACGCCATCTTACTTCTCACCGCTTCCCTGCCTGGCCCTGGTGACAGACTCACTAGTGGAGGAAACCCAGGGGCCCCCAGAGCACCCTGGAAGGCTTGGGTTTCTGGGACAGGACGAGATGGGGACAAGGAGCTCTTGTGCCCTCAGCATGATAGATTCCTCAGGGATGTGGGGGGCTGAGGGCCTGGCAGCTCACAGGGACAGTGACAGGGTCACTGGTACTGCCAGCCACCCTCTCAACAAAGACAGCAAGCCCCCTGGAAGCTGTTCTGCTGAGCTGGTGCCCCCCTCCCTAAATCACAGCCCTGGAGACGAGTCAGCAGGAGGGACAAGAGGCAGGACAGAGCACATCTCCTCGGGTCCATTCAGGAGAGTGACTAGGGCAGGCCTGGCTGCTCGTTCAGTCCGGTGGAGAGCAGTGGTCTGTCTCTGCAGGTGTGAGGAAAAGCCGAGGCCTCATTTCGGGAGGAGGGTGCCCCAAAGATGGGCGGTGTGGAGCCGTGCATCCCGTGGGAAGGAGGGTTTGGTGTCTCTCCCGAGGTGGACAGGGCTGTGAGCTGAGCTCTTCCCTGAGAGCAGGCATCCCCGGAGGCCAGGAGCAGACCCAGCTCTGGGTAGGGGAGCTCCGTCGCATCTGCCATGCTGGAGCTGGTGTGTCTGGGTGTCTGCGACGAAGTCCAATAGCTTTGTGCCCTTCCCTACTCGGCCAGTCCTGAGACGTGCCTCCTTCCCCTCCCTGGGCCCTGCCCAAGGAGAGTGTGTGGCTGGGAAGGCAGAGCAGAAGGAACGGCAGTGTTCCAGGTCCAGAGAAGCCTGCATGACCCTGTGATGAGCTGGGAGCCTGGGCTGGTGCGGCTGAGGCACTCTACGCTCCGGGGAGCCTAGGGGAGACTTCTCCTTCCTCTGCTTCATCTCTGCTCTGGCTAGGTGGTCCAGTCCAGCCCAGCAGCATCCCCAAGACCACCTGAGGTAGTATGTGTGTGCAGGCATAAGTGGGGTTAGGCGACGGCGGGGGCCAAAGGCCTCAGTGACGAGCATGTCAGGCTGGCGTCATCTCTGTGTCTTCAGGATGCGTGGCCGCCTCTTCTCTGACCGTCTCAGTACTTTGTTTCTCCTTGCTTTCCGTTGCCCGGCTCCTCCAGAACAGGAAGTGGGAGCAAGTGAGCCTCACATATTCTAGGCGGAGAATCTGAGGCTTTGAGAGAGGAAGTGATTTTATGAGGGTGACACAGGGAGAAAGACTGGAGCATAGCTCTTCACCTCCGACCCCCAGCCCTTTCCCCAAGGTCTCGCCTCCCCCCAGGCTCCAGAGCCCCTCTCTTGGCCTCCCCTCCCCTCCCAATTAAGGATCCCATCTAATAGTAAAGGATAACACTAGCGAGTGCTTATTAGGTGCACGGCAGCAATCATGGAGTGTCTCCTGGAGCCAGCCAGCCAGGCTGCAAATCCCCGTTCTGTCATCATTAGCTCTGGAATTTGGGCAAGTCATTCATCTGTGCTTCAGTTCCCTCCTCAGTAAAACAGGCATGGTACTAGGACCCAGCTCTCAGGGTTGTGGTGAGGACTAAGTGAGTTAGTATATTTGGGACAGTCCCTGGGCTCTGGCAATGCTGGGTAAGTATTAACGGCCATGATTGTCGTCCTTGTAGCTACTATTGCTCCTATTGCCTTGGAGTAGTTGGCTGGCCTCCTGGTAAAAAATTAACTCAACTCAGATGGAGGCTGCCCAGCCTGTGCTCCGCCCCGGGCTCCCCCCTCTGCCTGGCCTGCCAGGGAGCCTGCAGGAACCGGGGTGGCAGAGGGCCTCCCCCAGTCCCTCTTGTGCGGACCTCCCCACCTCCCCTTCAGCTTCCTTCTCTCCAGAGGCCTGTATATCGACGGCCCAGTGCGGAACTTTCTCCTCCCTACATGAGCCTTACTTCCCGCGGCTTCCCTTCTTTCCCACTTTGCCACTCACTCACTGGGTGGCCCTGAGCCAGCGACTTCATGTCTTCTAACATTAATTCCTTCCTCTGTAAACTGGAAAGATTAATACCCTCCCTCCAAATATTTGTGGAGATTCAGTGTATTGGTGCATATAAAATGCCTAGCAAGTACCTGGCGTACAGTAGGTACCCAATAAGTGTCAGTTCTGCCCCTTCTCCCCTTTGCTCCCCCCACTTCCTCTCCTCCCTCTGATCTCAAATTCCCTGAGTTGGTCCTGTTCTGTCTGCCTCCTTCCAGGTTCCTGAAGCTCATGGTCCTGCCTCCAGACTGATTCAGATGAAAACTGACCCCTGACACTTGACCCCACTTGTGCTTTGCAGATCGGAGCCTCTCTGATGTCCAGCAATGTGGGCAGCGGCTTGTTCATCGGCCTGGCTGGGACAGGGGCTGCCGGAGGCCTTGCTGTGGGTGGCTTCGAGTGGAACGTAAGGAAGCTGGCCTGGAGGCTTCTCAGGGATAACGGGGGTCTCAATCCACCCCACCCCACCCCATTCCTGGCTTTAGTGCTAAAAGGAACCTCAGAGGTGCTTTGGGGAGGCTGCATGGTGAATTGAGAAACCATTTGACAGATGAGGAAACCAAGGCCTGGAGGAGGCAGAGGGACTCATCAGAGGTCGTGTAGGACCGAGATCAGATTCCCTCATCCCTTATCTCCCCGTTCAGGGCTCTCCTCTGCACAGTGCCACCCCTGGGTAGGGGACCACACCCCCGTTGCATCTAGGACAGGGATACCTTCTTTTCCCCACTCTCCCAGGCAACCTGGCTGCTTCTGGCCCTCGGCTGGATCTTCGTCCCTGTGTACATCGCAGCCGGTGTGGTCACAATGCCACAGTACCTGAAGAAGCGATTTGGGGGCCAGAGGATCCAGGTGTACATGTCTGTCTTGTCTCTCATCCTCTACATCTTCACTAAGATTTCAGTGAGTACCCACTTTAGTGTGGCCATCCTGTCTCTCAGAAAATGCTGAGTATAGGGCATGGCTTTTTGCTGGATCAGAGATGGATGGATAGATGGATAGATAGATGGATAGATGGATGGATAGATGGATGGATGGATGGACAGATGGATGGACAGATGGATGGATGGACAGATGGATGGATGGACAGATGGATAGATGGATAGATGGATGGATAGACAGAAAGAAGGAAGGATAGGAGAAAGGAAGGATGAATCCACAAACTTCATCACCTGCTCCCCCTCAGCAGTCGGGTAATCAGAGATGAATAATAAATGTTTGCTGAGTAAGTCACGGTCCCTCCATTCCAAGAACTCATAATCTAGAGTGCATTCATTCATTTATCTTTCTATTTATTGATTCTTCATTCAGCACTGTGCATTAATTGCCTAGAATGTTACAGTTAGAAAGGTCTTTATTCTTCCTCTACTGACCTAAACTCAGAAAACAAATGTAGGTCAAATGATTTGCACACGTCCACATGGAGGGCTAGCTCTGGGACTGGCACTAGAGCTTGTGTCCAATGGCCCAGTCCAGGTCTCCTGCCACTTTGCCACATTGTAGCCCCTTTAATGGGTTCATAAAACAATTGTGGAATGGGATCAACAAGCATGCTCTGAAGGGACCTCAATCATTCAGTTGTCAGGTCTAGGGCGGGAAAAAACTGTACAACCTCTTTCCACCAGTGCTTGAAAACAAGCCTAACTCAGCTTAGGCAAAGGATGCACCCTAAATTTTCCAATAATCCCCAACACGTGGAGTATCCAGAACCCGTGGTTCTTTGTGCTGGGGCTCCTGCCCCATCGGGTCAGCCATGGGCCCGTCTGGCCGCTGAGTGGCCCTCTGCTCTGTCAGGGAGCACTGAGGGGCCCTCTGCT